>NW_011499868.1:1757582-1821968 GCF_000495115.2 Populus euphratica | reverse complement strand
AAACCCAAGTTACCCCCCCCCCCCCCCAGTAGCAGTACTAATCTACTATAATGTACAGATTATATGTACAATTTTCAAATTTAAATTCCCGGGATGATGCTTCCACCAAAAAGAGTATATGCAGCTTTCTGTTCAGTAGACTGTACGGTATCCAGTTGCACCAGGCAACGCCACAGCATCCAGCCTAGGTCAAACAAAAATAGAGCCGAAATAAGGAAAACAAAGATGATGTTATCAAAAGCAATAAAGAGCCTTTGTACAAAATATTGAAGCTGAGATTTCAAGAATTACATTGAGCATTGCTATGCAGCAAGAACTCATAAATAAGCAGTGACAATGGAGTAATTAAGACTAATTCAACAAAAAAACTTGCAAAAAACAATGTCCAAATAATGATTGAGGACAGGATTTTGCACGAGTCAGCCCAGTTGGCTCTCATGCAAAAGCTAATCTTACAGCGAAATGACAACAGACAAATTTCCAGCATAAAAGCACACATTATATTGCCAAAGAAAAGGATTTGTAGGCAAACCATACCAGAGAAGATAAACATCATGACTGGAAGAGAGTTACAGTTGCAAAATAATCATTCTTCATCACCTGGTAACATCAGCATAGTCAGAATTGCACCAATACCAAAATCCAATTTCAAAAGGGGATAAAAAACCTTTGGCAAGTGCACAAAATTGATCAGGAATTTATCTAAAAGCTCACCTCAAAGGCAATGTTCTGATAACCATATACAAAAGTGGATCCAAAAGGATTATTTGTAGAACCCTGTGTTTGAATAGCTGCACGACCACAGTCCCCAAGGATCTCCTAGAATATTGACTTGCTCATTAGTGACAACCATGATTTACTCATGAAGGTCAAATAAAAAAAATCATATCTGATGCTAAGACTGAAATTTACACTAAGGGCATGTACAAGTAATGAATCTAACTACATGCAGATACGAACAGATACCACCATATCTATATGAAGCTGGTTTCATTTATGAACACAGTTAGAGTGCCATTAGATTTTCTAATGTAAATTAGAGAAGAAGAAAAAAAGAAGAATGGTTTTAAAAACTTACCTTCACCTGGTCCCATTTTGTGCTTGGGGTAATACTCTGTTTGGAGTTATCTACTTCATCAAAGCCCCACACACGAGCAACAAGGAGAAAGAGTTCATTAATTTTTACATTAACAACATCAACAAAAACTTTCAAAATCAGAAAAGAACTTACAGTCAGAACCTTGGATGACAAAATTGCACTTTATGTACGAATTAAAATCTGCATGACCAGGATAGTTTGTGTGCAAAACAAACTTCTTGATTCTATGAGTCTGCAAAAAATAAAAAGATTATCTCCACACTTCCAAGCACAAAAATGTTTAACAGAGTCGTGGGTAGATATCCTTTTGAACAGAGAAAGAGATAAATACCTTTCCATCAAATAAGATATCCAGACCACGAGCAAAGTAATTGTAGAAGTAATCTCCACAAACAGTTTTCCTTGGGCGAGGGTCAGAAGCAGAGTGAATGACCATTTGATCAACCTGTACAGCTACCAAAATTAGCATGTGCACCAAGAGTAGTGTGTTTCAGCGAATGACAGCTAAATAACAATGATTTGAAAAAAAAAGGATAAAGGTCCCGCAGTTACGGTGTCCTTTCAATTGAGAAAGGTATCCCGTGTGTGTACACTGCCATGATCCAGCCTTACATGAGTGGAATTTTCCCATCTCCATCCCAAAGTAGTTGCAATCATTGAGTCCAATTCAGAAGCAGTCACTCAATCAAATTCCTATTTTCTCTATTAAGTTATACGAGTCCTATTTCTCTACATTAAACTAGCATTGCTTATAAAAAAGCCTTAAAATTGCAATTCCATGATAGTAACTCTACACCACCTGCTTTTGGTGAATCCCACATGGATGGCCTAATTCTGTCCATACATCCTGCAAATAAAGTGAGAGACACACAGGATAAGTGATTTACAGCATTATAATCCCGCATAAGAGGGCACTCCCTGAGAAAATATTGTGAAAGCCATGCATGGTATCTGTCCTAATTTTTTCCTGCAAAGCCCCTGGGGCATATACTAGCACAAGGCAGCAACAAAATGATTTTGTGCAGAGTATCAAACCCAAGCTAAACAGCATAAAACCCAAAGTTTACCTGTGTTGATGCACCAAAAGGAATATGCTGTCCTCCAATAGAGAAATATAATTCTTCCCCAAGCTGCAGAGATAAACATTGAATTAGAAAAGATACAAGAGACCAAAAAAATTTAACCTCTTAAAGATTAAAAAAAATGATGCTAATTCTCAAATCTGCATGGCATAGTCCTCTAAGGTTGATTCTAATATGTTGAGAGTCGAGCACGTATGATACCCAGAAGTCATAATCAACTAACTGATTGAACAGCTTAATAAAAGAAATGGAGGGGTCAAAGAAAGAAGTCAAACCTTGACATGCACCTCTTCCATATACAGGTTACCAGGAAGTAATGGGGGGGCAGAAGCCTTGTGCATTAAAGATCCAACACCCACTTTTTTGTCTGCAGAACCATCATATATAGAGACTCGGCATGTAACTGGCGTTGTGCCATCTGGAAACTCTAGTGGCAGTTCCGCTGTCAAAAAAATGAAAATAAAAGAAACTAGTTAGGATGCTAAAAAGCTTGATAAAACAGTTACATTCGCCAATCTGAAATGCAATGCATTACCTTCTCTATCATGACAGCAATCTGTATACTGGGGGGGAATCGGAAAAGCAAATGACAAACCCTGAGCAATACAAACGCAAAACAAATCTGATCACGCAAGACAAACATGCATTGCAGGGAAAAAAAATGTTACAGTAATTGCATTCTCATGTACATACGGGGTAAAACAGAGTGTACACGCCTCTATCTTTGTCACAAATGCCAGGAAATGTCGGTCCAAAGAGTGCATAGATAGCAACAAAAGTAGCTAAATTTGACGGTCCCCTATATATCAGAGCAACAATAAAAACATAATCTAACGTAAATATAAACAGAAATCATCAATAAGCCATGAGAATACCCAATAAGAGAGGTCGCGTAGCGCATTTGAAGTCGTTTCACGTCAAAAATCTCAATCAGTCGTAACCTCTAGCACAATCAAAGTTAAAACACAAAACGCATTAAAAAACAATGCAATTAACGGGGGGAAAGTCAAAATTGAAGGAGAAAAAATGTATTACTTGAGACCACGGATCGAATCGAAGGTGAAACCCGTGATCAGGAAAGCTAACAACAATATCGAGTTTTAATGGCTCCTACACATAAAAAAATAAAAATCATAAACGCAAACTAGAAGAATATATATGTGTGAGTGTGTGTACAATTCTAAAAATCAATCAAGACCTCGTCGAAATGCTTCACATGGACGACGTCGTATATGTTGGGTTGTTGTTCAATTTGAGTAAACGCTTCACATATTGGCATCCCTAGCCATCAAAAAAAAATCAATTCATAATTTCTCAAAAACGCTGTCGTTTAGTTAGGGAGTTGATTACTTACCGAGAGAGAAAGGGCCGATGCCGTTACCAGGACGAAGATCGAGAACGATAGCACCCATAGCAGTGCCTTCACAGCGGCGTCGCGGTCTCTGTAGCTGCTGCTGGTGATGGTGGTGTAACATGTTGTTTGCGTGGTTGTTCGGTTTGGCTTGGTTTTTTGCTTTGGCCGGTGGTTCCAAAAGTCCGTTAATTTCGCGAGAGGCTCTATAGTCTGTTCGTTGAACGCTTTTATACCAAGTATTTGTCCACACGCATCGTTCTGCTCTCTATTATTTTCCGACAGTTGTCATTCAATGTATGAGATGACATCATTGTGCTGTAGTTATAAGAAGAGACCCAGGTCGACCCGGCCCAGGACATGATAAAACCCAGGTCATAGGTAACGAGACAGTGAACCCAACCTTTAAATTATTAAAAAAAAAAACCAAACAACTTTATTAAAAAAATATTATTTTAATAAGAAAAGTAGATTTTTTCACCAAATCATGAGTTGACTCATGGAGCCCTCTACCCTTGTTGTGCTATGCAAATTATACAACTTGTATCCAACTCGGTTTTTAAGTGAGACCGTGAAACTGAAAGGTCAACTTGCTCCTCTTCTCTGTATTCACTGTATGTTGGATTTAAATTTAATATTTAATGTTGACGTATAAAATAATAATATATTAATAGGACTATGAACAGGGTTTGCAACTGCATGTTGTATTTTAAACATTTCATGTGTTTTGTCTTGATGTAAGAGAAAAGAGGGGAAATTAATCTCAGGTATTATTTTTTTTATAAAAAAAAGAGTAAAGGATACGACAGAACTGAACGAAATTCAAGCTGTGGATGAGAAATAAGTGCAATTTGAAAGCAATTATCTTCGAGCATACTCTTGATTTCAGTGAAGAAAAGTTAGGCTGGTGGATCCCAGTCTTTAACGAAAATGAAAAAGATTCAACGAGTGAGCGTGTACTTAAAGAACTCTTGTTTAGCTTTTTAAGAATTTTAATCTGGAGGTTGATATTCAGTAGAATTTAGAACTTATTTCACTGAATGTATAAATCTCATATGAAATGTGTGTTCATGTGACGTCAGAGTAATTTAATCTCATTAATTCATATGAAAACCAATTCTTGTTAGATAAAAAGATAGAAAAAAAAAATTAGTGTACGGGTTTTTTAGTTAATATTTTTTTATATTTTTAGATATTTTAATATGTTGATATCAAAAATAATTTTTAAAATATCAAAAATTTTATTTTAATAAAAGAGTATTTTTTTTTTGTTATGTTTTGTTTTTAAAATATTTTTTATTTAAAAATTTATTAAATTAATATTTTTATAGTTTTTAAAATAGTTTTAATATGATAAGGTTGTAAATATACAAATATTTTAATACATATTTAATTAAAAAAATTAAATATATATATTATGTTAAACACATGGTGTTATTTGGCTGTGATTATCGTGATTGGACAGTAATTTGGAAAGGGTTTAACGAGATCACTGAAGGAGATACGAGAAGGATGAATTTGGATAATAATCCGTGAATTAATTGTGATTAGACAATAATTTGAGAAGGGGCGATGAATGAAGAGAAAGATAAGTTGGACACCGATTCATGATTCTGTGATAATTGCCTTGTTTGGTTTGTGTTTGAATCTTGAAGGTAGTAAAAATGATGACTCTTGAATGGAATAAAAGGACATGTATCTCTTTTTTTTTTTTCTTGTTTTGCTGCTTTTTATTATAAAAGTTAAGTTTGAACTCGAAAAGCATGTTTAAAATTAGCGTGGATGTTATTTTTAATATTTTTTTTATATAATATATTAAAATAATATTTTTTATTTTTATACCAGCAAATCAAAACAATACAAAATTAAAAATAAAATAAAAATTTTAAATTAAAAAATACCAAAAAACTTTAAAATCACAATTTAACCACAAAAAATCTATTAATGATAGAAATAACTCTAATATTAGTTAATTACAACTTATTGATAATTTCTTAAGTGTTTAACCCATGATATGATGTTTATATAATGTCTGTTTGTTCTTGTATTTTTAAAATATTTTTTTAAAAAATTAATTTTATTTTTATTTTTTTAGAATAATTTCTTGTATATTTTAAAATTGCTTTGATATATTAAAATTAAAAATATTTTAAAAAATATTTACCACGATCTTAAACATGCTTGCTCTCTTCCCCTTACATGGAGACATTAAAGGCATTGAAATAAAATCACTATATATTTTATATCACATTTAAATTCTAATAGTTTCAATAAAATAAAGTGTTGTGTTTCTGGTATCTTTAAATATGTATTTGATGATATAGTAAAAATTATTAAATAAATATTTTTATTTTTTACACTGAAATTACAACAAATTACCTAAAAATCAGTTTAATATTTTTCCCATGAAAAAAAATCAAAAACAAATTCAAAACAGGTTGGATCACATTTCCAGACACTCCTCATTTCTCTACATCAAGAAGCCAGGTGTGAACATTTTCTTACAGCCACCACCTTTATAACCTCAGTGGATCGACATGATAGTCAAGGAGATATTTTCCTTATACTGACTTTCTAAATTCGAATCTCGAAACTAACGTCCAGAATATTTATTCAATTTCTATGAATGCACTAAGTTAACGTGAAAAGGATATTCATAAGACACCGGAGAGAGAGAAAGCTTCCTCTTCGATCCCGGTTGAATTGAAGGAAATATTTTTCAAATACATTACTACATTACATGTATTGTCCTTTAGCTCGACCGTGTATGTATATACATGTATTGCTTGTTTGCTTATCTTACAAAAGAAATATTGTTCTTTCACTAGAGATCCATTCTGATTTAAAGCATTTTACTTGAAAAGTATTAAATTAATATTTTTATTTTATTTTTAATATAAACAAAAGTCTCAAGATTGGTATAATTAAAGACTGAATGTAATGCTGTGAAGTAAAATCTTAAAAAAGTAAATTTTATTTTTTTAATTCATTGTTTTTTAAAAAACTTTATATTCACAATCTAGAAGGTTTTTATTTTCATTTAATAAGATATGATTCCAACGAATAACTGTTAAAATACCCATAAAGATGGCATGTTAAATCACCTGTCAAAGTATTTTGTTTTATAATTATGGTATCAATAAAAAATATTATACATCATAATATTAAACATGCATTTATAACTTATTTGGTATTGTGAGAGCAGTGTTTTTATTTAAAAGTATATTGAAATAATATTTTTTTTTAAAAAAATTTAGTTTTTATATCCATATATTAAAAAATCCAAAAATATAAAAAAATTAAGAAAAAACTCTTTTAAAGTACAATAACATACGATCACGCTTTGCCGTCAAAGCCGAACAGGGATACTATTCGCTATCCTTAGATAGTCGGCATGCGAACAGAAACATATCAATTCAGGAGAGGAAAGACAGAGAGCATTATCCGTTGCTAGAATTCAAGGAGTAATTCACTTCTCTCTTTCTTTTTTTATATTAACGATAAAAAAAAAATGAATCAAATTTTATATAGGGCGATTTGACCTACACCTCACCACCACGGTTCTCACATGCCTTGTTACTCAAATCGTTGCAATAAACACCACAAGTAGAGAAGGTTTTGTTAAATATAAACTCTCAAAAAAGAGGGGGACCAAATTGTCAGCGAAAACGGACCGCATGTGCCCTATGCCTAGAGCAAGATAGACCAACGTTTTACAGGGACAGCTTGCAAGACATCTTGTAATGTAGTGAGATGGTGACTAAAAAACTGTGCCCTGCCGCTCTGAATACCTCGGCACGAAAAGGACACGGCTAGATCACATGCAATCACTCTCACCGTCCAAGCCGAGTGATCTAGGGCTGTTTTGCAGGTAAAAATGTTAGTTTGTTTAAAATTCATTTTTAATGTAATAATGTTAAAAATAATTTTTAAAAATAAAAAATCATTATTTTAATATATTTTTAAACAAAAAAACGTCATCTTTACTTACACTTACAAACATGTTTACTTGGCAGAAGAGACAAAATTCTCGTGCCTTAATTTTTCAAAATTCTTATAGTTGTTTTTTGTAGTTTCAAGTTTTTATATTTCAGTCTTGAAATTAATTTTCCTCGCATTCCTGTGTGCATATTGGTCCACTGTTCACTGAACTAGCATGCATTACTGGCAATATATATATACATATATATATATGTATATGTATGTATCTTGGTCCATCAATTATTTTCAAAATTTTTATATTTGATTCTTTCTTGTTTCGAGTTCGTACATTGTGGTCCTAAAATTTATTTTACTCACGTTTCCGTCCTGTGAGCTGGCAAAGAAGCGAGAGAGTCATCAAAACAAGGGAGCCGTAAGAAAATTACACAAACAAGCCACATTCTAGCCATAAAAGTTAATTTTGAAGTCAATGTGTTTATTTTAAAGAGAAAAGTTCGGTGCAAGCTGTGATGACTCTTAACTACACTGAAAAAGGGTATTGTGATATAGATTTTTTTTTTTTATTTGTAGACCAATCAAAAGATGTTCTATCGTTGGAGTTCAAATTGAGGTTATTAAAAGTTTATTAGGTCTTTTAAGACAAGATTATTCCTTGCAAAGTTTTTTGTTTTTTTTATATCATCTATGTGGACCTTATTTCACTTTATGTTTAAAAATGTAATTGTAGTTGTTTTTTAAAGTATTTTTAATTTTAAAAATATTAAAATAATATTTTTTATTTTTTAAAAATTATTTTTAATATCTAGGTATCAAAATAAAATAAAAATATTTATTTAAAATAAAAAATATTTTTCAAAGCACAAAAATATTAAAAGAATTAATCATACATCCATGTGCAAAGCTCATATACATTTCCAGGTCCGTCGTCACGGGAGATCCAAGAGAGTGAATTTCATTAATAATAGCCAACACGTGTTAGGACTCTTGTTGAAAAAGATATAAAAAAAGGGAAAAATTAAAACAAGTGCTTGCACATTCATTCAAAAATGCTTTTAGCCTTGTTGTAAAGAAAAAAATAATTTATTTTATTGATTTTTATCAAAGGAAAAAAAGAGTAAAAAAAAGTGATGTTTTCGTCCACACAAACAATAAATAAAAAAACCAAGAAATTCCACGATACAAGAAGTTTTAAAATAGAAGGTTATTCTTGGTTTTTATAAGATTTTTAAAAAATATTAGTGAAATAATATAATTATTTTTTTATATAAAATAACATAATTTATACCTGTGGAGATTAAAAAATATAAATTTTATAATTTATCATTATTTGAAAAAATAAATATTTAATAAAAAATATTAAATAAATAATAAAAACAAAGAAAAATATTAAAACTCTAATTATGACACTGTTATATTTTAAAATATCTTAAGGATTCATATCTAATAACATTAAAAAAATCAATAATAGTAATTTAAGTGGGTCATATTTGTCATCAAATATCTTATTAATGATTTTTTTTTATTATTAAAGTTATATGTTAAAATCTTTCTTGATAATACTAAAAATATTATAATAAAAAATTGGTTACGTTTTCAATATTTATTTTCCCTCTTATCTCAACTTGTTTATTTGCTTATTTATTATTTTTTTAATTGAAAGTCCCTATTTTAAATAGCAAAAAGTGCACGGCCCTTAAAACTCCACTATCTCTCTATTTTTTTTTTTTTTTTTGCTGTGACTGTGCTGTTTAAAAAAAAATCTAAAATAGAAAGGAAAAAATCTGTATCGGTCCATGTTTTTAGCATTGAAACACAGACATGTCCAAAAAGGATGGGTCCCAACCCAACCGAGCCTCCCTTTTCTTTCTAGGTACTCGCCCCCGCTGCCTCTTCCCACGTGGTGCTCGCTCACAAGACCCCCTCACAGTCCAAGAGAACAATTAAAGCGCCGCGTTTGACGCTTCCCTCAATGGCCACGGAACCCTCATTTTCAATATTTGTCTTTCTTTTTTTGGAACTACGGAGCATACATGCATGGACCCGATTCACTCCTTTAAACTCGTATTCCTGTTTTAATAAATACTTGCATGTTTCACGTTGCATTGCTTTTAAATCACAGTTTTTCTTTATTACTGAATAATATTATCTTGTTTGTATTTTTTAATTCTTTAAATTAAAAAAACATGGGATATTACATGCTTTTAACCACAGCTTATTGTGATATTTTTTTAATCAACTCGGTAATTTTTATTCCCGAATTACACGTACCAATGCTGGCATCCATTGGTATTTCAATGGATTCTTTTTTCCTTTTCAAAATCCAAGTAAATTGTACACGTAAATAGAGTATGTTTTTAATAAGTTAATTATTTTTAGATAATGATAATTATAACGGGGTTTGATAACGTTGTCCAACCGGTTTTTTAAAAATTCTTTTGAAACTATTTTTCATTTAAAAAATTAAAAAAATAATGTTTTTTTAGTGAGTTTAATGTGATATTATTTAATACATAATTTTTATTTACAAAATTAAAAATTCCAGGTAAAATACTTTATTTATTAATTGAAAACAAAAATACATGCTTAGAATGAGAAGCAATACAATTTTTATATATACTTTAAAGTAACATAAATAAAAAAGAAAAAGAAAAACACCAAACCAACAACAGCTATACTAATTGCGGTAAAAGCTGGCAATGCTAAACAAGCTATAACTCCAAATATTAAAATTAATTAACTTCTATGATTTAAAAAAATTACTAAAATGTATGATTAGATCATTGTTGCTACGTCTATAAAATACTGTTATGATAATAATTTGTTTTTTTTTTTAAATTAACCCTTCAATGATTTTTTTTTCAATTTCAACTGCTCGGTATTCTCTATACCTAGTGAAATGCTTATTTAATGGAAATCTTGAAGTTTTTCAGCTTATAAGTTACAGCAAAAAAAGTTGGCAGATTTCAAACCAAACCAATGCCTAAATACATGTGTATTTAAAAATATAATAACAATTATTTTTAAAAGTATTTTTTGTTTGAAAATATACTAATATTATATATTTTTTAAAAATTATTTTTAACATTAATATGTTAAAATAATAAAAAAATAAAAAAATATTAATTGAAAATAAAAAAATAAAAAATTTACTTTCAAAACAGTATCAAACAGAATTATAGTATTTGGTGTATATTTTTCCTCTTCAAGGAGTGATAAGACTCCAGTAGAGATCAATCTTGCTAAAAGCTTATACCATGGATTAGATCAGTTGTTTGTAGCAAATCTTTGACTATGTTCAAAGTTTCTCTAAACAATGGTCAAAGTTTCTTTTATTTTATCTAAATAGTTATTTTAAGATTTTTTTTATGTTGTCGGGTGAATTAAAAACATATTTGTTTATTTTCAATACAAATTTAAAATATAAATTTAATATTTTTTAAAATAAAAAATAATTTTAAAAACATTTCAGGTTATTTGTTTCTGTGGCTGCCATGCTTTTCAAAAAATTTGAATTTTTTATTTTAAATTAATATTTTTTGATTTTTAATAATTTTAATATGTTTATACCTATAAATAAATTATAAAAAATAAAAAAATACATATTTTAATATATTTTCAAAATATAAAACACTCTAAAAACCACTTCTAACACGGTACACTACCTGCGAAAACAGTTTATACACGATACCGAACAAGACAGGGCTCTGAGCTGGTATGCTATGCGATACAGGTGAGATAAAATAATAATAAAAAAATTGGGAAAAGAAGTCATCGTCCTTTTACCCAATCCCAAGAGTCCGTCTGAGACAGTTTCGTCCTCCTCTTTAATTACCCTCTCTTTCTCTCTCTTGACACCAAAAAAAAAAAAAAGAAGAGGAAATGCCCTGTCACATCTTCATCCACGTCCTAGAGAGAGACCACCACCCTCTCCCCCCTCCCCTCTCCTCTTCCCCCAACCCGCTCCGAAAATCCCAAAATCAAAACCTAGGGTTTCCATCTTTTCACCACTGACCAACACAACCATCAATCTCTCTCTCTCTCTCTCTCTAGATTTTCTATTGAATTGATTCTCCACATGCGCCAGCAGCAAGAAGACTATAGACCTTCTGTTCCAGATGCGACCGAAGAAGAAGCGCCGCTAGCTTTTGACAATTCGGTACCAACTTCCGATCCCATGAGCACCGATCAATGCCAAACGATTCCAGAAATGGAGGATTCTCAGCTCGTTGGAGCTACAGTCTCGATGGTTACTGCTGACGTGGACTCGTCTAGGAGAGAATCAGTACATATCGTGCCTGCTGTAGAGGTTAGTAATCATGTCAGAATTGCTGAAAACAGTACGGGAAAGCGAAAGCGCGGCCGCCCGCCTAGAACTCAAGGAAAATTAGGGCCACCACAAGCTCCTCCTGCTTCGTCTTCACAGAGGAAGAAGAGAGATGAAGAAGATGTTTGTTTTATTTGTTTTGATGGTGGCAGTCTTGTTCTTTGTGATCGCCGGTGAGCTTGCCAATTTTGATTTTTTTTTCCTTTTTGGTTTTATACAAAATTTGAACTTGAAGTTTTAGTCGAGAAAGGACAAAAAAGTTTGGTTTTGATCTAATGTGTTACGTTTTGTTTTGATTTGGGTGATAAAAATAGAAAGTTTTCGAGGTTTGGGACTAAATGGTGGTTTAGGGTTTTTAATATTTGTGCGGGTTTGGTTCAGTGATTGGCTTGGTTTTACTTGTTTTTGGTTTATACGTAGGGGTTGTCCGAAGGCATACCATCCAGCTTGTATCAAAAGGGACGAGGCATTCTTTCGATCAAAGGCTAAATGGAATTGCGGTATGTTTTAGCAAACGTAGTGAGTTTGTTCTGAATTCATGTCTCTTGTTTTTGAAAGTTTGTTCTTGTGTTAACTCACGTTGCATTAATTTATGGAATTCAATATTATCGAAGTGCAAAGTATGGGGCAGTGTGTGTGGGGGGCTAATCCCCTTTCAGTTAAGGCGGTTTTCTAAGTTTTTGATGTGGTAAGCTTGCTTGCAAGCAAGGTTCTACAATGAAATAACTCTTTTTTTTTAATTGAATCAGCTATCTTAGGTTAGTAAACTTGTTTGGTTTAACCTTTTTTTGGTAAGAAAGTAGTCCTGCCATGAAATTCATACCCTCTTCAAGTAAAGCCATTGCACCAGCCAGTTCACCTTGTAGACAGAGGAGATATAGAAAGTGTGCTGCACGCTATTTAGTGGGATGTGATTTTAGTTCTAGACGTGTACTTAATTTTGCATGTGCATGTGATGGGTGGGTTTTTATTGGCAGGGATGGGGTTTTAGTTTACAAGCAAGAATTTAGGTTTGCCTACACATGCAAAATTATTATTGTAGTTTTAATGTCTGCAGTAACGGCACTATCCAACCCAGCCTCGATGTTTGAAGCCCAAGTTGCTAAAACTGTTAGTTAATGAATGGGCATGTTGATTGGCTCATTGTAGTTGTATATAGTAAGAAATGTGTCAGTAATCATGGTCTGTCTTCCATATTTTTATCAGATTCATATTTTTTCTAAAGTAGTCTTGGTTCATAAACGTGCCAATTGATGCCTTATTTACTTAATATCTGGCTGAATTCTTGTTTTTTCTATAGTAGAAATGGTTAATAAGTGTGTCAATCAATGCCTTATTCAACTCCATATGCAATTGGATCCTCGTGTCTCTAGATCAGTTATGGTTAATGAACGTGCCAGGCATTGTCATATACATAATATATTCACTTGTCTGTCTATAGTGGTCATGATTGCAGTCCATCTTTGACAAAATTACCATTTCTGTTTCCTCTGTTAACCTAGTTCCTGCAATATTGAGCCTTATCAGTTATCTCATGCTTTTGTTATGGCATATTTTCAGGGTGGCATATCTGTAGCAGTTGTCAGAAGGCTTCTCATTATATGTGCTATACGTGTCCATACTCTTTGTGCAAAGGTTGTACAAAAGATGCTGATTATTTGTGTGTAAGAGGGAATAAAGGATTTTGTGGTACATGCATGAGAACTATAATGCTGATTGAAAATATGGCAACAGCGAATCAGGAGAAGGTATGCTAATTGTTAGATACTACATCTTATTCTAGTTTAACTAGCTTTCTTGGCTGAATTACATCGTGAAAGAGCATTGATGATAAGATTATTGGACTCTCCAGTGTCTTTTGGCACCTCGCTTTCCTTTGTTTTGGGTCGATACCGTTTCCTTTGTGTAGCTTTTATATTGTCTATGGCTTCAGTTCAGGTTTACATTCTGCTGCAAAGCTGTCAATGAAATCTCTTAATTCACTTCTGTGCTGTTAAAGTTTGGTTGTCGATGCCTCTGGGGCAGGGAGAGACATGTGTCATTAGCTTATAGTTTTTCCTTTTCTGTTTGATTCTGTCAATTTCAGATATTTTCTCTTGTGTAACCTGTGCAGGTTCAAGTGGATTTTGATGACACAACTAGCTGGGAGTATCTCTTCAAGGTCTACTGGATTTACTTGAAAGCAAAGCTATCTTTAACAATAGACGAGCTAACTAAAGCTAAAAATCCTTGGAAAGGAGATGACCTAACCAAAGTTAAAAGTGCTTGGAAAGGAGCTGGTGTGATGGCTCCTAAGCAGGAGCCTTCAGGTGAATTTTGTCATAGCAATGATAATAATGGCTCCTTTTCAGACAGCTTCTGTGGAAACCTGGAAATACATGCTAAGAGAAGAAAAATGGAGGACCAACGAAAATTGCACATCGAGGAGCACTCTCTTGTTATGGAAAAATCACGCATTGACCAACTTACACAGCTCCCTTACAGCACGTTGTGGGCAACAAAGGAGCTCTTGGATTTTGTTTCACACATGAAAAATGGGGATATGTCTGCTCTATCACAGTTTGATGTTCAGAGTCTTCTGCTAGAATACATAAAAAGAAACGATCTTCGTGATCCTCACCAGAAAAGTCATATTTTTTGTGATTCAAGGCTTATAAAGCTCTTTGGAAAAGAACATGTGGGTCATTTTGAAATGCTGAAGCTTCTTGAATATCACTTTCTTGTAAAAGAAAAATCTCCAGTGGATGAAACCACTTTAATGGGAGTTTCTAATGCTGGTGGTGGCCAGGTTGAGGCGGCTGGAAATAGTGACAGTCAGTTGGTGACAGGTAGTGATCGAAGGCGTAAAACACGTAAAAAAATGGATGATAGAGGACCACAGATTAATGGTAATCCAGAGGACTATGCAGCAATTGATGTTCACAATATTAGGTTGCTCTACTTAAAGCGTAGTTTGATGGAGAACTTAATGGATGATGCCGGAAAGTTTCATGAAAAGGTTGTTGGCTCATTTGTGCGAATCAGGATTTCTGGTGGCGATCAAAAACAAGATATGTATAGGCTTGTCCAAGTTGTAGGTATTATTCACATCACTAGTGCCCCAAATTATATATCAAGAGTAGGAAAAAGAAACGCCTCAGTGTTTTCTTCCAACACTATATTATATGTTTAACAGATCAGCAAGTTACTGTTGATTTCTTCTGCAGGTATTGGCAAGGCCGCTGCATCATATAAAGTTGGCACAAAAACAACTGATGACATGCTTGAAATATTAAATTTAGATAAGAAAGAGGTCATTTCAATTGATGGGATTTCAAACCAGGACTTCTCAGAGGTGACCAAGACACCATCCTAAATACATGTTTCCTTTCCTTTGTCCAAATATTCATTTTCCTTTTTTTTAATTTTTACAGTTTGTAGAAACTTTCTTAACCATTTCAAGTTTTTTCTTGATATGTTATGCTTGATGATGAGATTGTTATAATGAATTTTATGGATGATACAATTCTAAGTTTGACACCAGAATTTTGAATTTACATAACTAAGGATCTAATTCTTCAGTGTTATTTCAACATATTAGAAACGGGTATTTTTGGAAACATGGCACAGATGCCTGGGGGCATAACAAATTGTGGGAGGACGGTTGGTGCAGAAAAGCTTATGAAGTTGTGTTTAGGGCTGTGAACAGTAAAGTGGATTGCTGTAGGTGTGTGTGGAGTTTTTGATAGTCAATGCTGTAGAATTGGCTGATTATGAACGCGGGGATTGTTAAGAGGTCAGTGATGATTAGTTAAAGGCTAGAATAATGAAGTTTAATTGCTGGAATTTGCGAGTAAGGTGCAAGGAAGGGTTTCTAGGAATCACATCTGGGAGGAGGAAAGACTAAGCATCTGATCTAGAGTAGAAGTTACAAATGTAATCATAAAACTTTTTAGGTTTCTCTAAAATCTTGATTTGAATAATGGAAAGACTACTTAAGACTTATCTTTGTAGTGTTCCTAATCCTATTAAAACTTAGTACTCCTAGCAAGAAAGCATAATTAAATTTTACTTAGAATAGGAAAAACCCCATCAAACTCAATTATTTTAGGACTACTAAGATAAGAAATATAAAATGAAACCCAAATTTATAAATTTTCAGCTAACTTGGAAATTTGGAATATCCCTGAAGATTTTAGAATACAGAAATGCTCCTAAATTCTAGAACTGAATAAAATACATAAGAACCAATCATTTTCTGGTCGTTGCATTCATTTGTTCTTCAAGCATGGACAGATATGTCAAGGCCTAGCTTCATGCTTGTGTTGCCTGGGTTATCTTGTGATCTGTGAAGAATGGTTCTTTCTGATCTTCACCTGTCATGAATGGTGCATCATTTACATTCCTCTTTTGATTTTCAATGACATGGTAAATGCCAGTTTAATCAGACAAGATATTTGTTTCGGTTGATAAAGTGTGTTTTTGGAACTGAGTTGTGGAAACCATGGTCTGAAACAATAATTGTGTGCTTTTATTGTTCATATAAATCTAAAAGTTTGATTAGAAAAGGTACCCAAACATGCTTTTTAATTTTTGGACCTGCTTTTGTTGACTTTACCACAGACACAGCTACAGCCAATTAAAGGTATCAGGTGAAGGTTTAGCAATTTGAACCAAAGGAAATGTACAAGTTTTCCTTCATTTTTGACGTGTTAACTATGTTTCCAGGGTGAATGCAAACGTTTGCGGCAGAGTATAAAATGTGGGCTTATCAAACGACTAACGGTGGTGAGTGTTTCTGTCATTTTCACTTCTATATCTCAGCTTAAGCATATGTGCCCCTTTGTCACAAACTACTCTATTGGTTATAGGGTGAGATACAGAAGAGAGCAATGGCGATCCAGGATGCCAAAGTTAGGGATGTAAGTATTATCCTGATAGTCGTGCGTATAAATATAACGCAGATTTCATTTTTTGTTTAGTGTCATATGGTTTTACGTTGTTTTTCTTGCTACTGCAAGTGTAATTACTGATCCTGATCATCTCTTGTATATGGCTGTACTCTTTTGACCCAGCGTTTGGAAGAAGAGATATTAAGGCTTAATCATCTTCGTGACCGAGCAAGTGAAAAAGGACATGGGAAAGAATATCCTTTGCTGTATGAAACTCTGGTTCCTTTCGGGGTTCTAGTTTTTACCATGCTTGCTCATCTTATTAGCTGGTTTTCATCAACCATATTCTGTCTCAATGCTAATGCTACATATGAAAATACACTCGAGCAAAATCTTTTGCTCGTATTTCATGGATGATGAGAATATTGCAACTAGGTGTGAGGGTGATGAGCACCATTAGTGGGTATGTACGTGATGCCAAGATGGACAACAAAGGACCAGTCACATTTTCCTGAAAATTCAACGGGCTTATTCTTTACTCTTTTTTTTTGGAAAGATCATCTATCTCAACGTTTCAGATGTTGCTAGTCTTGTTCATGAAGTTTGCTGCTTGGCCTGGTTGTTTGATATGATTTTCCCTGAATACTTAGTTTGATTGTTAGAGGTTCTTAGGGAGAAATAGAATTTCTACTGTTGTTGGTGTTGCATTAATTTTAACCAAAGCCTTCCCCACTTATTGCCCCTTTTCTTTTCTACTGTCTCCTTGGTGATTGAACAGAGAACTGGATAGCATATTCAACATTAGCAACTTAAGAGTGTTGTAGAAGGTTTCAATTGATTGCCAGTGCACCATTTTCTAGATATTTCATATATATAATAGAACTTAATTAAGCATTGCTGTTCCTTGACTATGTTGCACGCTTAGAGAATGCGTGGAGAAATTAGAGCTTCTCAAGTCACCTGAAGAACGTCAGCGCAGGCTGCTTGAGATTCCCGATGTACATGCTGATCCAAATATGAATCCAAGTTATGATTCTGAAGAAGATTCTGGAGAATCACACAAAAAGAAACAAGGTTCCTAGCTATGATTTTGAACAATTTGTGATCAGTAGTTATGCTTGAAGTGGTCTGTAGAAAGTTTAGTTGGTGATAACTTTAGTGGCATATATGCAGGTGACCATGCAAGACCAAGAAATTCTAGCGCTGCTAGAAATGGGGCAGTACTCAACTCTTCAATGGGAGGAGGGGATGTCTTGAGTGATAGAGGAAACATGGGACAGAATTTAGCTACTGCTTCTGAGCAGGGTAGAGATACGTACACAACATCTTATGTGGATAGAGATGGTACTAATGTGGTTCATGTGAGAGTGAGTGAGTCAATGCAGACCCAGGGAGGAGAACAAGTGCCAAATAGTCAGAATGCACCAAAGAACTGGGTAGCTTCTACCGGTTCAATGACTGATGATTGGAAAAGTCAATCAATTGTACAATGTGGATCGTATTCCGGGGTTGTATCACCGAATTTACCACCACCACTTTCTATAGGAAGAGAGCAATTGGTTGATGATATGGAGATGGACAAACTGTGGCACTATCAGGATCCAACTGGAAAAACTCAAGGGCCATTTGCTATGGCCGATCTGCGTAAATGGAGTACAAGGGGGCTTTTCCCTCGAGGTTTGAGAGTGTGGAAGATAAATGAGAAGCCTGATGACTCTATTCCTTTGACGGATGCATTGTTTGGGCGATTCCATAAAGGGCCTGCATTGCCTGACAACAGCTACTTGTTGGCTCAAGAAGCAATAGTTGCTTCTGATAAAGATAAAAGGCATGAATTTGATATGCATCAAAGTACTGATGCCTCTCTGGTAGACAAGAAAAATATGGATCACTGGAAGTCGGTGCAAAACAATGCAAGTGTCAATTGCAATGATAATGATGCACTTCTAAAAAGCAATGCACTGAGCATCCATTCTTCAAGTTGGACTACAGGTGCGGATGCCATCATTCCTAACAATGGACCGGCTCAACTTGCTCTACAACTCTTGGAATTGTCCAAGGGCTGCAAGTCTTGGTCTGATCAATCCCAGATATGCAGTTCACTTTCCTCACTTCCAACTTCTGGAAAGATTGGTGAAATTCCACTACCTCAGGCAAAGGAAGAACATGAAGATGAAAAACGGAGTTATGATCCGAGTTATGTAAATGGGAATTCACTCAAGACACCTGAAGGTAAAAATAACATTGGCAAAAGTGAGGATAAACAGGCTGATAGTGAGAGTTATTCAAACCAATCTTCTGGACAGAACTGGAGACCACCCATTAAAAGTTCAAGTGGATGGGATTCCAAGCCGGCTTTTGTTTCTGGGGATAAGTCTGTTGAAACATCTCAGAAGAATGAGGAAATTGATTTCTTTGATTTGCCCAGTCCAACACCAAAGCAGCACCTCAAGGACTTGAAAGGTCATACTGCTGAAAACAAACACTCCATTTCTTCGAAGCTTCCTGTTCTGGATTCAGGATGTAGCTGGAGTACTGCTTCCAGTTTAGTGGTTGGTGGAGCAACGCTAGCTCGAGTAGCTGGTGAATGGGGTGGCTATTCCCCTGCTCCTGTCAAACCTGTTGAGGAATGGGACTCCAACCATGTGTCTGCCTCTTCACTGAAACCTACAGATGGGGGCAGTGATCATGCTTCTACACAGACTCCAGATAGTGGCCCATTGACACACTCTCCCTCCACTCACCCGGTGATTGATGCATCTGATTGGCAACCCATCATTCCTGAACCTACTGAGTTCTGCTCTTTAGTTGATGAATCTGTTTCAGACCTGTTGGCAGAAGTTGAAGCAATGGAGTCTCTTGGTGGTTTGCCTTCTCCTACTTCAAAACTGCAGTCTGCTGAGGAATTGACCCGAGGTTATGATGATGATTGCTTCAGTCCTGTTGATGAGTTTAACCCAGCACCTGATCCAGGCAAAAGTGATGCATTCAGTTCGACTGCTGATATACAAATACCTTCTCACTTGACTGTAGTGAGCGAAGCACTGGTGCCATGTCACATGCCTTCTGAGCCCACTGTCATGGATAAACAACTTGCTGTATCTCCAATGCCTTCTCAGATGACTGCAGTCAATGAATCACTTGGGATATCTTGCACGCCTTCTCAGTCCACTATCACGGACGAACCACTAGAGAGATCCCAAAAGCCTTCTCAGTCAACTTTGATAGATGAGCCACTTGGTTTATCGCAGATTGATGTTCCAAACCCTCAAAAGAGCTTCAGTGAACATTCTTCCACAAGTCCTGAAGTGGAAGGTAATACTAAGCCCAATGATGTTCCAGTTAACGAATGGGAAAAAGGTTCAGAAATACAGCCTCTTGCGCCATTAGCTGGTAACCAGGGAGAATCAGGTGCAGACATCCAATCCACAACTCCATCCACGGCCAGTCAATTGGAAGCAGGTTCCAATGCTCAACAACCCACACCATCCCACGAAGATGCTGGTCAGGGAACCACAAAGGAAAGGGAAGCACAAGGAAACACGAACATGGTTTGGGGAAACGGTCATGGCACAGGTCAGCAACATGCTAGGACGAATGGAGCCAATTCTGCAGGGAACCCAGGCGGTTGGGGAAGCCAACCAAGGTATGGCGGGGACAGATTTTCTGGTCCAAGAGACCACCGTAACAATTTTCAAGGCAGAGATAGAGATTCTGGTTTTGGTAGGGATAGGTCATCATGGAACAAGCAGCCGTTACATGGTGGTGGAAATGGAGCTAGTACATATAGACCTCCGCCCAAAGGGCAGCGAGTATGTAAATTTTACGAAAGCGGATACTGCAAGAAGGGGGCATCATGTAGTTTTTGGCACCCATGATATTTAGGTTCCACTTTTCCATAGGAAAATTGTGTGCATTTAATTCTGTAATCATTATTTGTATCAGCAATTCTGCCCCCTTGTCAATGTTCTAATTTAACTCGTGTATTGAGGTGGCATGAATACATATATATTCTTTGGATAGTCCAGCACAGAGCTGCTTGTTCAACGAACTCAAAAGATTCCCCATTTCCATAATCTTACCATGGGTATTGCTGGAGCTCTACTCACGGAAGAGGGTTTTCTTTGGCTCATGTATAAGGCAAATTTGCGGTGTGTAAGATCATTGACGACAAATGCACGTACAGGATCTTCAAGAGACTCAAGCCAGGTTTAGCATCCTTTCTAATCTAGTGTGGTGTTTCTCTGAATGTTGTTGCATTTTGAATCAATCCATTTATTCTGACCACAAAGCAATCGACTAGCCTTCATGGTCACTGGAGATGTAACCATCATTCAAGTCAATGGCTAGGTGAGAACCGATCGGAGTATACCTTACCGTTTAGAAAAGAATAAAATTTAAACAAGAATCTTGTGCAATGTACATCCTTGTAAGAAGAGAGGAACAATTAATATTTGTTTTTAAAGATTTAACACACACACACACACACACACAACATCAATCCGACATCAACCCAATGAGTCACATGGGTTGACTTACTGGTTAACAAATCAACCGAATCTTTTTTTTTTTAAATTATCAAAGCAATATTGTTTTAGAACAATTATAAGATCTGATTTTGACATGGTTTAAAACCTAAATCATAGGTTGCACTAAATTTAAGCCCTCGAATCTTCTGAAACCCACCAAGACAACAATGATTTATAATGTTTTTTCTTTTATTTTTATAAAAACCGAAAAACAATGTCGTTATGGTAAAAAACAGCTTCTTACGCTGACCCGGCTTGGGTTCGCTAGTCACCTGTGACTAAAGTATAAATAACAGAATCAGCTATCCGTGTTTGGATACGTAAGCTTCAACTTCAACACGAAAAGAGGAAGGGGAGACCGTTTCAAATTATCACCGTTTTAAACCATTACTGATCGCTCAAAAAATGCTTTCTGCGACGATACGGATCCTTTAAAACGACAACAAAATCCAGTCATGTCAACCACAAGCTCAACCACGGCGACGTCGTTTTTATCAGCGACGCAGAGATACGCAGCCGGAGCATTATTTGCAATCGCTCTTCACCAAGCACAGATCCATCAAACCCGTCCGCTTGGCTTATCCCACGATGATTCGGAACAAGAGGAACGAACCAGTTGCAGCAGTAGTCATAGTAATGGCAGCAGCAGTGATTCAGTTTCTGAAGACCCTGACCTTTGGATCCACGAAAATTCGGGCCTCCTCCGACCCGTATTCAGGTACAATTCTTCTGTTATTGATGAAATTGTGACCTTTTTTAAAAAAATTTAAATCAGAATTGATTTTTTCCTCTTTTAACGTGGATTAGGTTTTTAGAGGTTGAGTCAGTAGCATGGACTGGACTTGAAGAGACAGCTGGTGGTTCTCCTGCTAAGCATCATGTTGGAGCTGTATGTCATTTTTCTTTATTTTTTCCTTTTTTTGTAAGCTAATTATTCATGTGTTTGATTTTGATAGAAATCAGGAAAATTTTACCATTCTTTACCTTGGTTGCTTATTTAACATGTAAAGCTCATGAGTTGTTACTTCATTGAAATGTTGTTTTCCCGGTTTCTGATTCGTAGGAAAATTGAAAAAAAAAAGAAGGAAAGATAGAGTGAGGAGAAATTGTGTTAACTTCACCATATTTTCTCTCACTTGCCTTTTTATTTCCTTTTTGAAAAGAAATGGAAAATCTGTGAAAATACTGTTACATTTTCCTGTCAGGTTTCGGCATTTGTGTTCCCATGTGGATTCTAAATGATGGATTCACAAATGCTGAAATTCGAATGACAAGATGTGTGTACAACAGGAGTAGAAAAATTCATATTTGACTTGGTGCTGGTGGATTTATGATGTTATCTGATTTGTTGTTACTATATTTGTAACTGCGTTGTGTTTTGATTATGTCTTAGTTCTTGAGGTTATTATCAGAAGAAAGTGGCAATGCGTCTTCTTCTTCTTCTCAGAGTTCGGATCAAGAAGTTGCTTTATCAAAGGCTGTTGATGTTATGGAAGAAACCATGGGAGCGAATCCTGTGTCTTCCCAGTCTAAGAAGGAGAAGCATAAGGAGTATGAGACTCAATGTCGTGAAAAGTTATCTGCTGGCAGTGAGGTGAAATCAACCTCTGAGGTGGAAAATGATCCACCAAAAACTGCAAAGGATGACCATTCTGCTGATGTTAGTGATGCACCTCGAGACTCTGGACATAATGATGATGAGGAACCCGTTGAAGAGGAGAAGATGCTAAGTAATCAGAGGAAAGTGACAGTGCTGTATGAAATTCTTTCAGCTTGTCTGGCTGATAGACGAGAAGAAAATAAAAAATGCACCCGAAAAAGAAATGGCTATGATGCTCGACATCGTGTGGCTCTGAGATTGCTAGCAACTTGGCTTGATATTAAGTGGACGAAAATGGTTTGTGCACTCCTTTGGTCATTCTTATTAGCAGCTTTCGTGGTTGTTCTTCCGTGTTTTTATAGCTAAACAGATTAAATTGTTCCATACACTAGATGGTTGGTGTGCTATCTCCCCTGCTTTCCATGGCTTTGTACTTGGGAAAATTCCAAGGGATTTTTTATTTAGCTTTTGTTTGGTATGAGGTGAAAAATCAGGAGGTAAAATGTTAAGGTGTTAGTAAGATTTAATGATAAAGTATTAAGGGTGTAAAATGTGTGAAGGGTGTTATTAGGAATACAAAGGTTTGTGGGTATTGGAGGTGCCACCAGTAGTGAAACCAAATTTCAAATTAAATGTGATTATAAATAAAATTAAGATTTTATACATTTATGGTTTCCAAATGCAAGGTGTATGCAAAAGAGAAAAAGTATGGGTGAAAAAGCATAAAAGACATACAAATTTTTCCCTTGAAACAACCCTGTCCCCACCCCCCAAAACCCCAAATGGGGTTAGATGTTAAACCCCTTGACACTCCCCTCTCCTAGTTTACCCATCACAATCAAGGATGGGAGTTGTAATCCTCATAACAAACACAACCTAGTGAATTTAATAAGTCTTGTAGTAATTTATATCTTATGTGTTGGTGGGGTTAAAAAATATTTTCTTTGCAGGAAGCCATTGAGTTGATGGTTGCGTGCTCTGCCATGGCTGTAGCAAAAGAGGAAGCATCCAAGGAAGAAACCAAATCGCCTAAAAGCAAATGGGCTAAATGGAAGCGTGGTGGCATCATTGGTGCGGCTGCAATAACTGGAGGAACCTTATTGGCCATTACTGGTGGTATGAAACTCTAGTCGTGTTTCCTTTCTTGGGATTAATTTTATCAGATATTGAAATTGAAATGAGAATGTTATCGCTCTGGTTTTTTACTTTGTAATTCACATTTTACAGGATTAGCTGCCCCTGCAATTGCTGCAGGATTTGGTGCTCTAGCTCCAACATTGGGCACTATTATCCCTGTAATTGGAGCCAGCGGATTTGCAGCTGCTGCAAGTGCTGCAGGAACTGTTGCCGGCTCTGTTGCTGTTGCTGCATCATTTGGAGGTGAACACCCCTTCAGGTTCAAAAGGAACCTGCCCTAAAGTTTTATATGATTGCTTGGTAATGGATAATTCATTTGTCTTCCTTTTGATGTCTTTGTTCAATCAGCTGCTGGAGCTGGACTTGCGGGGACCAAGATGGCTAGGAGAACCGGAAGTGTTGATGAATTTGAATTCAAAGCTATAGGAGATAACCATAACCAAGGCGTAAGTTTATACTTCATCCGTTTTTCTCACTTAGCTCACCCTCTCTGTAGGCTTTCTTCATAATGTACAAGGCCAACCTTATATTTCTATTTGAAATTTTCCATCAGCGACTAGCAGTTGGGATTATGGTCTCAGGATGCGTGTTTGATGAGGAAGATTTTATAAAGCCCTGGGAAGGACAAAATGACAACTTGGAGAGGTAAGAAATCTGTATGCTCCAAGTTTCTCTTTGTTGCACCTCTTCTCCGTCTGAATTTATCATTGTTTGATTCTTTTATAAATTAAATAGCAAATGCTCATGTACTTAAGTTGCAATTCTTGTTACTTCCTAGGATGTATCTTCAAAAAATGATTCTTTAGAAAAATCTGAATCAGAACAATGCTTTTTATTCGTGTACCATATACCCAAAGTAATTATTCGTTGCTATAATGACTTTGTCAATATTGCAATTTCCCTTCTGTTTGTTCTGCTTTTATTGACTGGAGTTTTGCAAAATCTTCATTGAACATGCATCCAAAACATTTTCTTACATTTTCCTCTGTTTGCTATGATCTGATCTTATGTTGAATGTTTTTTGTAATTTTTGTTCCAAAACAAAACCAAATTTCTCCTGTTTTCATTCTAAAAATGGATCACAAGTCACATCTCTTGACTAATGATTTTTTTAGGTATGCGCTGCACTGGGAATCTAAGAATCTAATTGCAGTGAGCACTGCCATTCAGGACTGGCTTACTTCAAGTAATTGGTTTGCCCCTGTTGGGAGCCCTTTGTTTTTCAAACTAGTATTTATATCTAATGTAATGATTACAGTTTTGTCTGCTGTTGACATTGGTGATGCCTGCTGTAGGAATTGCAATGGAGTTTATGAGGCAAGGTGCAATGCTGACCGTGTTAAGCACACTTTTGGTAGCATTGGCCTGGCCAGCAACATTACTTGCCGCTACTGATTTTATAGACAGCAAATGGACAATTGCTATTGACAGGTCAGCTTTCCTTCATTAACTGTAGTCGAGATACTTTGATGAAAATGGAAAAACAACACCTTTACGTTGCATCAACTCTCTTTATCACAAATCTGGCACCTTAATTAAAGTCTTCAGGGGAAATTGGTAATTATTAATATAGAGTAACTGGCTTCCATAGAATCTTTCAATGTGATTTTTCAACTATTGAATTTTCTGCCATTTTCAAGGGCTGACAAAGCTGGGAAGTTGTTGGCAGAAGTGTTACTAAAAGGACTGCAAGGGAACAGGTAGGTGAAATTTGATTGAAACCATAGGCATCATTTTTAGTTAACAACGTTACCTGTAGTGTTGTATTCTCGATTAATTTCTATCTTGAAGTCCTTTCTTAGTTAACAGTGTCATCTCTAGTGATTTATTTTCTATTAATTCCTATCTTGGGCTTTACATGACCATTCAGGCCTGTAACCCTTGTGGGCTACTCACTCGGTGCACGTTTAATTTTCAAGTGTCTTGAGACCTTGGCCGAGACAGAGCATAGTGGTAAATATCACCTATCATTTTTAAAGCGAGTTTTTTGGAATTTTTGACTGATCTTCAATGCGGTCCTTCTGAACTGACAGCTGAAGTTGTAGAAAGAGTCGTTCTTCTTGGAGCACCCATCTCTATCAAGGATCAGAAGTGGGACGCTGCAAGAAAGGTGAACTGAAGATCTTTCCTTGAAAGCGTTTTCTCTGCTGTTCCTTGGTCAATATTTGTTCTAGCTACATGCTTTGCTGTCCAGGAAACTCTTCTTATATCGTACTTTTTGCAGATGGTGGCTGGAAGATTTGTGAATGCTTACTCCACCGGTGATTGGACCCTTGGAGTTGCTTTTCGTGCAAGGTATGCCTGTTGCGCTATGCTCATGGGCGGACATTACTTGATGCTTTTGATCTGCCTAGACAAATAATTATCCGACTTCGAAAACTAATATCTAGTTTTTACTAATAGCCTACTCACTCAAGGATTAGCTGGAATTCAACCGGTAGATGTTCCAGGGATTGAGAATGTAAGCTTCTATTTACTTTCCCTCCTCCTCTTCCATCACAATCTTGATTCTCGTTACAATCTTAGTTTATCCATGATGGAACATTTTGCAGGTAGACGTAACCGATCTTGTTGAGGGCCACTCTTCCTACCTATGGGCAACACAACAGATATTAGAACAGCTTGAACTTGATGCTTATTATCATGTTTTCAGGGGCCCTAATCCTCCTGAACACACAGACTGACTTTTCCTCTCGTGGAGCTAATGCTATGGCATCAAGCTCATTCACCCCATAGTTTCATGTCTTGATTTTTGTTATTCTTCCTATATATATATATATGTATGTATGTATGTATGTTACCACCCCGAAGAAACATTAAAATATGGGGTTGAATTTTTGTCAGATGATCAAAAGAAAAGCGGCCGTTCCTGGAAGAAAAGGGAAAAAAGAAGAAAGAAATACTGGACAAGGCTCTGTATTCACTAACATTACTGATGGCCCAGTTTACGTTAAGGTAGGGAGAGGCCCCAAGTTACCAATCCAAAGTGAACCAAACGTGGCGTGTATGTTTAATTGCTTTATTTGTATTGTAAATGCTTTCTATTTATAAAATCCTAACACTATTATTTTCTATGCTAATCCATTCTTTGGATGATAAAAGTTCTAGTAGTAGGAGTAGAGGTAAGCTAAAAAATCATAAAATTAATTAAATTGAAAAAATCAGAAAAAAAATTAGAAGAATGGAAACTGTAAAAATAATAATTAAGTTGATTAAAATTTTAAAAAACTCAATGAGTCTGGTGGTTTTTATCTTGTAAGTCTAAATTTAATAAAACCGAATCAAAACTTTAAAAAATTAAAAAGAAAAACCAAGTTAAACTAGAAAAATTAAGTTAATAAAAAAAAGTTAAACTAAAAAAATATAAATTAAATTGAGCTAGAAACTAATTTGAACTGATTTTTATTTAAAAAAACCTAACTAAACCAAACCAGTTTTAATTTCTTTTTTAAATTTCCGTTTAATTACTTTCTTTTAATAAAAAATAAATCGAATTAAAAATCATCCCCCTACACGCTTTCTTTTAATAAAAAATAAATCGAATTAAAAATCATCACCCTACACAGTACCACAGTACCATAGAACAGTTGCTTCTGCTATTAGTACCATTGCTCCAGCTCATGTCCACCACAAAGAAGGCACGCAAATTGTTATGCCGTATCTTATTACCGCACCACAAACGTTAGTAAACAAATTCATCAAAAGAAAAAAACAATACCTTAATCCATTGTTATTAAACACAGCCCCCGCTCGGGCTGGGTTCTTAATAAAATAGAGGTGATAATTGATCTGTATGATTAAATTGACATAACAGATCAATTTACTTGATAGATTAATTTAATCTAACTTTAATTTTTTAAACAATTATTTCATTTTAATTAATTTGAGTTAATTTATCTAACTCATAATCTAGATATTTAATTGAATCATAAACGTTTAATAATTTTTTTCTTAATGTAATGTTTGATAAAATAATAATAATAATACCTATCATTGTAAGAATCCATTTTTCCTTGGGATTGTGGTAAAACAAAAAAAAGAGAATCTTAAGACACCTAAATAACAAACTAGCTTATATAATTATAAAAACGACGTCACTCTAGATCGTTTAATTTCTATGACCATATCCACTTTCTTATTTCTTCCTCGTCTTGTAAATATCACGAATAGAGACACAAAACAAAGACCCTAAACGTTCATTCAATTACCAATGGTGCCATCTTCGTGCTGCAAATTTCGTTATGCATTAGCGTAATTCCGATAATAATGACCGACACACATCGCAAGGCGAACAAATAAGAGAGATGGGCGAACAAATAAGAGAGACGGCATGACAGAAACAGTAAAACACAAAGAAGAGAGAGAGGCGGCCCTAGGCGTAGGCATGGAGGGTAATAAAGTAGACGGAGAAGAGAAAAAGCGAGAAAACGAGAAACTAAAACAAATCCAAAATCAAGGTGGTGGTGGTGGTTCTAATTTGAAAGGGAAATCATGCAAAGGGTATCTTTATTATTCTTCAACTCTCAAATCTAACGTCACTAATCCTCGCTGTATTGGCATCCCCCGTACTCTCCGCCAAAGTTAGTCTCTCAATTCCAATTCCAATTTCCAATCTTTATTCAAGATTTTTTTGTGATTTATAGAGGGGAAGCGATGTTTAGGTCTGGATTTTTTTTGGTTCTTGAAAAGAATGAGAGAAAAGGGAAGGCGGGTTCTTTTTTGTAAGGCTAGATTTCAGGTTCAAAATTTGAGGGATGTAGTTTCTGTCTGTCCGTATCTCTGTACATTTGAAGAAATTAGGGGAAAGAAACTTGCCTTTTTTGCCAGTGATTATGGCATAAAGTTAAACAAAGAAAATGCTTTGCTTAGATTAGCTTCTTTCTTTTGAAAGATGTATGGTCTTTGTTACTTGAATGAATAAGGTTTAGGAATAGCAATGCACAATTTCTTGATTAGCTTGAGTGTAAAGATTGATCCAGTTGTAGGAAGGCAAATAACTAATATGATAGCTGTCCATTCAATTTGATAAATAGTGGCTGGAAACAGAGACACTGGAAATTGATCGTCGAAAAAGCGGTGTAGGAAAGAATATTGTTGCTGAGCTTATTTACTGGTTTTCATCAACCGTATTGAGCCTCGATACTACATTATTGCCAACATTTGTTTCACTAGGGATTTGGGAATAGGATCTCGATTCTGTTCCAAATGGAAACACGCTTTGATTTTATCTGAATTCATATCAACTTGTACTGCAGTTTTAATATTATTACTAAAGAAAGGGAGTGATTTATCCCATTTGCAATACAATTTCCTGTCCCTTGTGAAATCTTAATCCTTGTTTTTGGTTAAAACAAACAAAGTTGTTGAGGGATTCCCATTCAATTCCTGATCCAAAGTGACCAAATGTGGCCTCTATGCTTAATGCTTCAATTGTGGTGCATTGCTTTATCTGTCCTGTTTTATGTTCTGCGCTCGTTATGAAATTCTGAGCGCTGGGAGAGGTAATTGTTTGGGGGATTTTCGAGAAAATAATTTCATGTTGATGGTTTCTAATTACATCTATACATGGCAGGAATTCCTACACTGCCATTGCCATTTATGTTGAAAACTGAGTGTTGTGTGGTTGTGATCTTTGTTTGACGCAACATAAAGTAACACGTTTTCTGGTTTGGATTTACAATGTAACTTCTGTTCTTGATTAGCCGAGTGTAAAATTTAATTCAGTTGTAGAAAGGCATGTAATGAACATGATGGGGGTCGGGTTATGCAAGAGACTATATGCTTAATGCATGGAATGTGGTGCATTGTTTTATATCTAGTGTAGATGGCCACTGTTTCTCAGTTGTTCACCATGACATACTGAGTGTTAGGAGATCTATTTGTTTCCAAGTGCAACTGTGTATGGCAGGAATTCCTACACTGCCATTGCTAATTATGTAGCTTTTACTTTGTTGATTTCCGAGATGTTTGATAATTTCTGTAGTTATATGCATGTTGTTGCTGTTGATATTGTTGCCTTTTGATAAGTGCTGATATCTGAGTTGTATGGCCAGTCCCTAATTATGTTGGACAATCTGACATAGAAGCTTCAAAAGATGGAAGGGTTCTTACAGATTTTTATTATGGTTGTGCTGGGTACTCTCTTTATTCCAATAAAGACCACTCAACTGATAAGCAAGTGGCAAAAAAAGAACTTCCAGTCTGTGTGGGTCTTGAGGTATACTCCCTCACTCTCTTTCTCTGTGTGTGTGCCTGTGCTTGATTTTGTTTAAATTATCAGTGGCTTATGCCTTTTAACTTTCATGTCTGTTATTGTTTTAATATAATTTTGAAGTGGTATAGCAGTTTTTATGATCATACTTCCCCAATAACTTAGTGCAAATAATTAGTAACTGCACTCTCGCAGTAACTTTCGTTATGATTACCATTACCTATTGTATATGGGTTTTTTCATTTGTGAACCTTTAATGTGACTTGCTCCTTTGGATTTGTCTGTCCAAGTGACAAGTTGTTTGAATGGGCAAAGAATAATAAAGCCGCTACCTCTCGTGTTTTATTCTTTCTTTTGGTGATCTGACTAACACAAGTTTTTTCAGCTTTTGGTGGATAGAAGAGTTGCTACTGCAGAAAGTGCTTCTGCTCCGGCTCATATCCACCATAAAGAAGGTAAGCAAATAGTTGTGGTTATGCTGCATGTTACTGCATGCTCATTTTAGGGAAGTCAAGTTCTCCAGGCACATTTCCTGACATGCAAATTGCAGGGTCTAACTGTTTGATTCTGTCCCAAGTTATTTCAGACATAGAAATCTGATTTTTCAGTTCTCGTGTAAGGTCAAAACAAGGGCTATTCTTGTCATTGGCTTCTTATTATATATTGAAGCAGATTGTTCCCACCATCATTGAAACTCTATCAGAGGATCCCATTCTCTCTTTATTGCAGGAATCTTCATAGATGTTACATTCTGATAAAGTTATTTATTTTTGTTTTAATTTTTTTTAGACTACTTGTCTTTACAACAAGATATTGAAGCACAAAAATGCAACATGCTTCAGTAAGCTCTTGATCCCAACAATGAATAAGTTTCCACACTACTCATTGGCCTGGACCCTGCCAGTTGTCTTTGGTTTGGGATCAAGTCTTCATGGATGTTACATTCTGATAAAGTTATTTATTTTTGTTTTAATTTTTTTTAGACTACTTGTCTTTACAACAAGATATTGAAGCACGAAAATGCAACATGCTTCAGTAAGCTCTTGATCCCAACAATGAATAAGATTCCATACTACTCATTGGCCTGGACCCTGCCATTGGTCTTTGGTTTGGGATCAAGTCCTCATAGATGTTACATTCTGATAAAGTTACTTATTTTTGTTTTAATTTTTTTTAGACTACTTGTCTTTACAACAAGATATTGAAGCACAAAAATGCAACATGCTTCAGTAAGCTCTTGATCCCAACAATGAATAAGTTTCCATACTACTCATTGGCCTGGACCCTGCCAGTGGTCTTTGGTTTGGGATCAAGATTTGTCAAATCCCAGTCTTGAACAGCAGTGCTTCATGCAAAATTGTCTAAGATTCTTCTTAGGAACCATTTTGGTGGAATTGTAATTGTATAAGGGCCTTTTTGATGGTAAACACGGACAATGAAAAATGAAAGAGAATCCTCCAAGCAAAATCCCAAATGGTCTCAACATTGGTGCATTCTTTGATATTTCCTAAAGACATCAATTACATTCTTGTAGTACAAGCATTTTCTGGAATGTTAAATCACTTCACTGTTCATATCTATCCCATAACGTTGGCAATTGTTTTCTTGAAGATGGCCGTGAATTGCCTCAGCCTCAGCCTACACGTGAATTGCCTCAACCCCGAGCACAGAAACCAGCGAGTTCCCCAGCAGATGACTTCTTCAGCAGGCAAGCAAACAGTGTTGATTGTTTGTGAAGAATGATTGTCAATATACTAATGACACTTACAAAACTGCAGGTATATGAGGAATTCAGGCCTGGTTGCATCAGGGGTGGCCAGGAACATGCGAAGAGTGGGGATTTACATAAAAGACAGCGTGGATGATATTTTGTACCCTTACAGAAGGCGACCAAAGTAGGTCATACACACTTGAATTGATGCATGGATGAGGAGAGTTGGCCTGGTGATGTAGAAACATGCTTTATCCTAACCTGTGCAGTCCGCTTTCTGATCAGCGCTCACTTCTACTCCTTTTAAAACCCCTCAGCACCCTTCCCTCGTATCAATAAAACAGTGTTGCAGGTAGTCGATGAAGATGCTGTTATCCATTCACCTGGACACGATTTTTATAGTTAATGTCATCTATTGTATTTAAAGCCCGGGCTGGGGTAGGTGAGGGTCACAAAAAGCTCTTTTTGTGTGATACAGTGAGCTGATCTTAAAATTCTTGGTGATAATGTTGTTCATTTCCTAATGACTGTACTACACGTTCCTATGCCTGTAATTTAAAAAACAAATGGTTTCATTTTGAATTACTTGACATGGTGAATAAAGATAAGATTGCATCATTTGCAAGAATGCTAGCAGTAGGGTGAGGTTGGTTTGCGTGCCAAATATTTTCTAGCATCAGAGTAGCGGCACAGGTTAATGCAGTGCAGGCTGTCTGGGCCTTCAGGATTTTTTGAATTTTTTCTTTAATATTTTAAATTATTTTAATACAATGGTATAAAAAATATTTTTTAAAAAATAAAAAATAATATTATACAGAGACCCATAGTGACCGAGTCGGAAGCCCGAGCATGGCGAATAAGTTAATATCCGCATGGTAGATGAAAGCTGCAATGTTTTCTTCTGAGCTTTTTCTTCACACGCAAATTCTGTCTACCAAAAAAACAAGTTAACAATGCTTACCTTAAAGAACTTTTGAGTTTTGAAGATGACAACCTCGGCTTGCAGAGGTTGGTTAAGCTTTCAACTCAAAGCTCAGACGAAGCCCATTCAAACTTTCAACCATAAAGAAGGCTTATCGTGTTATCCTTTCAACCTTTTGCTCTTCATTGTTTAGAACGTGGATCCTTCTCTTTTAAACAACGTGCCTATAATTGAAGGATCTGTTTGTTTACTATATTACTTTTTCCATATTTCAGTTTCACACCGTCACGAGACTCGGTCCAGAAGCTGATCCTATATGGGGCTTGAATTACTTAGGTTACGAGGTCAACTGTCATGTAGATTAACTGTTTTATTTCATTTTTTTTTAGGAAAATATTTTCTTTTTCATTTTAATCTGGTCCGGTTTGAAATAGATTTAACTAGATCATAAACAAAAATTAATATATATTCTGGTTCGATTAAAACCAGACCAAAATCGATCAAAATTGCACCGAAAACGATGGAATTCTACAAGTATGGTATCACACATTCCATTAATTCTTTTTTTTGATATATTGATAATGTTGTCTCTTCATTGGGTACTTCAATGACAAATCATAGTTGTCTTTGTTACCAAATGTTAGCTGTCTTAAAATTCTGACATAGTTGGCAATTGTTATCTATTGCAAGCTAAATCCCTACAATTTCCAGTGATTTTACTCAAATTAAATATTTCAAGAAGCTAGATATTTGTACATCAAAAGAAAAGAAAAGAAAAGAAGCTTAGGATAGGACTTTCCTTAATTTAGAAAATAGAAACTACTATAATTAATTAATAAAATAAAATAAAATAAAATTCTTGAAGCACAAATTCTTTAGTTAAGGAAATGGACGTTGGAAGGAAAGCAAGCAATTAGTAACATTTAAAAAACTAAACTTCCCTTCCCATCCCTTCTCTTTCTCCGTTCCTTGAAAGAACCAACCGCCAACTCTCTCCCTCTCTGCCTTCTATTATCAACAACAAAGAAAAAAAAAGTTCTATAATAATTCTGTCTCTTTGCAATTTTATTTCGGTCTTGCACAAGCAGGTAAAGTAAAAGATATTTTTCTGAATATAATTAGCGCTTGAAGTATTTTGTTTTATCTTTTTGACTAATTTTCTTCGATCCCTCTTGAAGAGGAATTTTATAGAGCCTGGAAGACCAAGTTTTTAAGGATTTGGTTTTCAAATATTCGAATGGCTGCTGCTGCTTCTGCTGCTTGTAGGCGTGTTGTGGGTTATCAATTTGGAAGCAATTCAGGAGGTATTGGTTTTGGCAGGGGAGGATCTGTTGCTGTTTCTTCTTCAAATTTGGGTTTGATTTCTCAAAATAGGAATATTTCTCAGCTTGTCAACTCTAATGGCAGGAGATTATTTCTTGTTGATACATTAGCCCTTGTAAGTTGTTATTTACAACAAAACCTTTTCCTTTTTCTTATTTACATTAATGGGTTGCATTTGTTTCCATGTTAATTTCTTATTTGCTTATAAAATTGCAGCAAGGAAATTTAATAGTAATATAACTCAAGAAACAACATTGCTGAATTTATTATTGAACTAGGAAAAAAAAAAATCTGCAGGGAGTGTTAATTTCTATAATTTGTTTCATATTATAAATAATTCGCGTGCATATTTCTTGGTTGGTGGGTTGGTACAACGTGGGGCCTACGAGATGATTGATCGAAGAATACTAAAATTTGAGTACTGGAGAGATGAATGGTAAAATGAGAAAACTGAAAGTTTAATGCTTGGAAGCCGAATGTGGTTTTGTAAGGTTTTTTTTTGTGATGAAAGTTTGAATGTCTGACAAATGATGTGGTGTGTTTTTTGGGTTTAGGTTAGAAGATTGGAGTCGCAGGGTGTGCCTTTGAAGCAAGCTGAGGCGATAACAGCTGCTATAACTGGAGTTTTGAATGATAGCTTGGAGAATGTGTCTCATTCAGTTGTCTCAAAGGAAGAGATGCAGAAGGTAGGTTCTTTACGTGGTAGTTTTACGTTTGCTCTTTTCTGTTATGTTGACATGGATCAATTGATATTTAATGTAGCTCGATTTCAAATGAGCTATTTGTGCAAGGAGTTTGTTTATGCTATAACTGTATTTTCATTTCATTTTTGTTGTTGAACCCTGTGCAATTATTTTATGTCTGGTTTTGTTGGTAGAATGCATTGATTCAAGAAACCAGCTTATCAAAATTCAAATCTGAAGTCCAAAGCTCGCAGGTACTCACTAGCTTTTTAATGTTGTTTTCAGATGTGAATTTGTTGAGATCTTAGCTGTATATGAAATTTGTTGGGTTCAATTGAGCAATTGCAAGTCTGGCATTGTTTTGTTAATGTTCTGCAGCTGGACTATATAAATATTGCTGATTGATGCTAATAGTGTCAGCATTAAGAGTAGTTTGCTTATATGAAGACCGTGGAAAATTCAATGAGTGCTCAAGTATGTTAATTCAGTTGCTCAATCTTTGGCATTCTTGTTCTCATGTATAATCGGCCCTTCTGTATCTTTGAAACATTGGTAAAATGTAACTAGGAGTTGATCTCTTCCCCATTATAGTAGTTATGCTTATTTTCTTCATGAAGAATGAGTGCTAGAAGAATTTCATTTGGATTCTGATACCTTCTAATACAATTGATTAATTCCATGTTGAACAGGATAGCCCTTCTTTGTGCATTCAATCAATTGGGTGTCCCTAAAAATTGAACTGCGCTGTTATGGTAAAAGAAAAAAAAATCCAAAGAGCATTGAGAATCTTTTTTTCCATTCCTCTTAAAATGCAATGATTACGTTTGAAAGATAACTTTTTGACACTCCCTAAAGTGGAGGTATGTTTGGTGTTAACCTTATTTTCTTGCTAGTTGTCTGGTCCAATCTTTGAGGAAAAATTAAAAAATATCCTAACATCAGTTCCTGGTGCTTGCTTTTGAATGTTGGGGGGGCTGCAATCTAACTAGAGTTTCCATGCCTTTTTGTTTATGTTATCTGAACAATATTTATTGCAGGAACACCATTTTTCTTTGTTGCAACATGAGACTGAAAAACTACGGCATGATATCGAGAAGATGCGCAGTGAATTGAGGTCAGGTTTATGTATTTACCCTGCATGCAGGATTCGCTTGTTACCAATCTTCTTCATGCTAAGTCATTGATTATGATTCAGGCATGAAATTGACAAGCTCAATGCTGGTCAACGGTTGGATCTGAATCTTGAAAGAGGGTAAGAAATGTACTGCAGAAATTTCTTTTCTCCAACAACTAAATTACCGACATGAGTTATTTTCTCGTGGTTGTACAACCTTTCCAGGCGGATAAGGGAGGAGCTAGCAAACCAGAATGCTGAAACCGCTAACCTCACCAACAAACTTGATGGCGTGAGTACTCCGACTGAAATTGATATAGATAATGCGGTTTGGTCAATTTGCAACCTTAACATGTTCCCTTTCTATGTCATAATTTCAGGAAATTCATGGTTTAAGGGCCCAATTGGAAGCAGGAAAATATGAAGTGATAAAGTATTGCCTGGGTACTCTTGTTTCCATCTCTGCTGTTGGTCTTGCCGCAGTCCGCATCTTGATGTAAACATTTATAACTCAAAGCAGTTGCTGCATAACAAGAAGGGGGCAAGTAATAGCTTGTTTTTTGAAAGCTGTTATTTGCATGAAAAACATGAAAACAAAGTTCAATTAACAATTGTTTTTTTCCTTGTTTGTATCTGTATAATAAAAACAAGAACAAAGCCTTCGTTTTCCAGCAACCTCAGAATCCACAGTGGTTTCATGTAAGAGAAGTGGTGTTGGTGGATGGAGTCTTTAAGTTTTCTTTCAGGGTGCTTTTTATTCATTCTCTTCGTGCGCCGCTCTAGATCCACCACATCGGACTCATTAAATCCACCGATGTCCACTCAATAGCTGATTCCCCCATTTTCTCCGTTCCACCGAACATCACATCCTGCCATGTATACGCGTGCCAATTCATTATAAATTCTTTTATTGCAACAACGAAAATGTATGCAAAATTGGATTTCAAGAATATAATCTGCGCTTCAAATTTCTCAAACAATACACCTTCAAATCTTTAGCTTCAAGACGGAGAGCTTACGCATCTGGCGCTAAAATGGACCACAGTAGGCAAAGGCAATGTCAGAATGATCATAGGTTAAATATTTGGTAGCTATGTTGGCTGGTCTATTAGAGAAAATCTTTTCTCGGAGATGCAAAATTTGACGAACTATATATCTCCGGCGATGGAAACAGCCACCAGATGCAAGTACCCCATTCGGAGAAGAAACATTGCACCATATTGTCGCTAGTTTAGCTAGACCATGTTGAGTTAATTGGTCCATCAAGAGCATGTTACCTATGGTTGGTACCCTCTGCAGATGGATATGGTACCCTTCGGTAAAGGCTGCAAACTAGTAGGAAAAGAAGTGAAGGGACTGCAGTGAGGAGGAAGAGACTGGTGTTAATTCTGGTGGGTGAAGGGTGGCATCCAGCATAGTCATTACCTATTAATGTTTCCTTGAGTTTTTCATATGATCACTAACAACACACGCGTCAAATATCTACCCCAAAAAGATAACATGAATCAATAGATTTAACCCGTCTTCCATTTTTTCAAGTCATGCGCACATTAGCTTTTGACACGGCATGCGTCAAATAAATTCTAGTTTCAAAAAGAATTTGAGACCTCTCAAACAATTTTTCTGTCAAAAATAATTTATATCTTTTTATCAAATAATTAAATTAAAATGAAATTTTATTAGAATATTTTTAAGATTTTATTTTTATAAAAAATTTGTTAGAAAGGTTAGTATTGGCTGATCAAAAAGAATTTGAGACAACTTTTTATCAAATAATTAAATTGAGATGAAATTTTACTAGAATATTCTAAAGATTTTATTTTTATAAAAAACTTGTTTAAAATACTGATAATAATTGAATTAAGATAAAATTTTACTAGAATATTCTAAAGACTTTACTTTTATAAAAAACTTGTTTGAAATGCTAGTGTTAGTTGATAAAAAAGAATTTGAGATGTCTCAAACAATTTTTCTGACAAAAATAATTCATAACTTTTTATCAAATAATTAAATTGAGATGAAGTTTTATTAGAATATTCTAAAGACTTTACTTTTATAAAAAAAACTTGTTTGAAATGCTAGTGTTGGTTAAGCATTTTCTTTTTTATATTAAAAAAATTGATCCAATTAAAGATATAACACGAGCCACCAATCTAATTATTAACTAAAATATTAAAGATTTGGGTTTTTCTCATATGAATAGTGAAGCAATTGCCTTTATTTTTTTTATTTTCATCCTTGTTCTTAATTTTTTTCCTTAGATATTTTTTTTCCTTTTGATTTAATCCTTATACGATCTAATTTAATGAGATAAAATTTTAAATTGTAGTAGAAAGATAAAATTTAAAGTGAAAGGACTACAATGTAAAACATGAAGATCTCAAAATTCTTAGAATTTTCATGTGAGTTTGAAAGTTTTTTTTTTTAGTCATTATGTGTGAGAGAGAAGAGAGAAACTCATCAAAAAATAATAAAGTTGCTAGTTGGCCACAATTAGATCATAAGAAATGATGAGTTTTGTATTAATGAATTCATTTTTTCGATAAGAGTTCAATAAAAATGGTTTTACCTCTAAACATCATGAAAAAAGTAGTAAAGAGGTCTGTTTGGTTTGTTTTAATTCAATTGATTTTTGTTTTTAAGAGTGATTGTTGAGTATTTTGGTTTTTAAATGTGTATTTAGGTTTAGATAATCTTCCCAAGATATTTTCAAATAAAAACAAATTGAATTATGAAGTTTAAAGGTTAAAAAACATACATGGCCCCAATTTCCATCTACATGTTGTCTTTCATTGCTTGCGACATGTCTCTAGCCTTTAAAAAATATTGGAGCAGATGAAAAAAATAAAATAAAAAGCCAAGCACACTTATGTTTTTTCTTTATCAAGAACAAGCACGTGGGCATTAAGAACATGCTATTTGGGATCTTTAAATTCTAGCCATTGGGAATCTGCCCTCCTTGTCTTAGCCTTGCACCAAATGCCAGCAAAGATATCAAAACGCGTAGCTAATAAAAGCTGATGTGACTTTCAATTCCTCAAATAGCTTGAAGCATTTTGAAGGAAGTGGGAGCATGGCCCCTTAAATATATCAGACCTAGGCATGGATATGGCTAAACATTAATTACTAGAGCATAGATCATTTAAAGCTGCAAGCGAGGTCCTGGGCTTATTGCAACGACCTCAAGAAATGAAAGGATCGAGCTCCCAAGTCAATTCACAAATCAATGTTCATCGGTGTTGCAAGCTGTAACATTCCTATGTCGGCATTCAATCCCTTTTGTTTGTAGTGTGAACACTAAAGCAACGTTTTCACCATTGTAATACGATTCCACCATGCAAACCCTTCTACTTTTCTTACCCTCGTCACCAGACCAATTCAAAGCATTTTGTCTTGCATTGCAGGTTGAGTAAGCAGTTGAAATCTTGTCCGAACTTTCTATCATGGACCAAGTTGATGGAGTACGTTTTTTAAACTTGTTTTTTAATGGAAAATATATTAAAATAATATTATTTTTATATTAATATTATTAGAAATAAAAAAATCAATTTAATACTTTTTTCAAGACAAAAAATAATTAAGAAGCACTAATTAGATCCCACGAGTCTTTCCATCCTTTTGGGTAAAATCACATGATTAAAAACACATTAGGGTAATCAAAACCATGCTCATTCTTGTTCTGGAATTTCAATTAAAGAGAGACGAGGAGGAATAAAGACCTCTTGCTTTGAAGGGGTGGAGGGTTTGCTACACTCTAAATGAACAAATCATTTATTGAAAGGTTACAGGAACCTCAAATTTCATCGTACAAACAGATTTCTCGATCCCAAGTTATTTTCAAATCCATTAATGAGCTTGATTGGAGGACTTGAAACTTGAAATGGGCATGCATAACACCCGACCGAACATGGTTTTCTTGGACAGCATGCTTGGGAGATAGGCAAGGTAGATAATTCAGGTGTGTGACTGAGAGGTGCTATCAAATGAAGAGGAAAGGGAAGTGAGTGGCAAGCCCTTGGAGGCGTAGGAAATGAGAATATCCATGCCATAATCTGTTTGGAACACATTGTGCTTGATTAAGCAACATCACCTCTAATTTCATCAAGCTCACTGTCCCCATTAATTAATTAAGAGAGACAAATACAGGCGATGTGCAGTTATACTAGATCTATACATGTATTGATAATGACACTAACGCCTAAACTTACTGTCTTTAAAATGGTTAAGTTACAATTCTCTTTTCTCCAATTGGTTTCTTTCCGAAATCATACATAAATTTACTTGAGATGACACCACATATAGGGTTTCGTATTAATTTATTCTGATATTTATTAACATAGGTTAATTAAAATTAAATTTGTTTTAAAACATTTCACACATCATCAGTCACATTTCAAACTATGATATCATGCAAATTACATTAAAAAAAAAAACAATGCTTCTTTTCAACTCACCACAATTTCAAACATGTATAGTTAATTCATCTATTTTTAAGTAATGCCTTTTAAAAATATATTTGATTTTAAAAAATATTAAATTACTACTTTTTTAGTATTTGTTAATGTATTAATATTAAAAATCTAAAAAAATTATTTTAATAAATCTAAAAAAAACCTATTAAAAAAAAACATTCTCTACCATGCATCAACATCAATATCATTAAACTATTATTTTAATAAATCTAAAAAAAAAACCCTATTACAACAAAAACATTCTCCACCACGTATCAACATCAATATCATTTAACTAAGCACCTCTCGTTTATTTTATTAATGCTGGAGTTGTTTTCGACCTTTTCTTTTAACATGTACAAGAAAGGAATCGTTCGCTTGCTTGGAGGCACCCATACATGTCTTTTCAATATTAAAATAAAATAGTTGTAGTTTAACTTATTAAGTTTCAGATATTTTTATAAAAAATACTAGTTCAAACTTTATAAATTTTAAAATTATTAAAAATTTAAATAATTATTAATTTCAAGAAATTAAATCACATTTAAACTAAGCGAAACAACCATATTAATAATATAAATATATAAGTAACTGGGATAGTAAGATCATCTCCTTTCTTTAATATCTTTTGACTGGATCGTGTCATAACCCAGCATAATTTCTCATGGACAAGAAGAGGTGGGAAAGACCAAAGGATAAACAGGCATAAAACACTTTCTCATTTGGAAACTATTCTTCTTCTTTCAGTTGATCAAAATAAAATTTCTTTTACAAGCTTTATTTGAATGGTACAAATTAAAAAGTAAAGATAATCTTTTTAACCCAATTATATATAAAAAAAGTAAAAAAAAAAAAAAACCTGCAAATTGACCCTGTGTCACCATGGCCTCAATTATGTATAGAATCCACGAATGAAGGGAATCCCGTTCGTTTCCATCCCTTACCTTTTTCCCTTCCTTAGAGAGGACAGAGCACACGCTTGCTCGGAACGGCAACGAGTCGAGTTGCTCTTGGCGCGGTGAGTCCAAACATATCAGTCATGTCAAGTTCACTTGGTTTCATGCCATCAGGCAATTCCCATGTAAAACAATGAAGCAAGTGAGCAACAGCCAAATCAAGTGTGTATAACCCAAGCTGCATACCGGGGCAAGACCTCCGACCAGAACCGAAAGGAATAAATTCGAAGTGATTCCCTTTAAAATCAGGCACCCCTGGTTTCAAAAACCTTGAAGGCTTAAAAACATCTGGATCTTCCCATGAATTCTTGTCTCTCCCAATGGCATAAGCATTGATCATCACCCTTGTTTGCTTTGGAATGAAATAACCCGCAACCTCAGCATCTTCAGATGTTTCATGTAAGAGAAGTGGGATTGGTGGGTGCATCCTTAAGGTTTCTTTGAGGGCGCATTTCAAGAATGTTAGTTTGTCAAAATCACTTTCCTCCACGCGCCGCTCTAAACCCACGACGTCTGCAAGCTCTTGCTGGACTCTTTTTTGATCCTCTGGACTCTTCATTAGCTCCGCCATGGCCCACTCTATTGCCGACGCCACCGTCTCTGTCCCACCAAACATCACATCCTGCCAGAATCAACTTAGATTGATGAGTAATTCCTTCAATTTCATCTACCCACAAATGAGAGGTATGTGTGGATTTGCACGTTATTGATTTTTAGTTTCATTGGAATTGAAACGACAAAAAACTGGACTGCAATATTGAGATCTTATATTAAATAAGAAGTTTTATAGGTATGTGTGAGTACCTTACGCCTATATTTATATATAAAATGTTATTTTGTGGGATGATTGGATATTTTAAGAAAAGATTATCGGTACTTACCATGATTATGGCTTTGATGTTGTCTTTAGTAAGGCTGATGGCTTTTTGTAAATCATCTGATTCATCTACTTGCCTTGCTTCTTCACTATAAAAGGCTAGCATGTCATCGACCATATCGGTTTCAGCATCTTCAGAGAAGTTATTCTGTTTTCTTTTTTGGATATGATCATCGATGATAGAGTCGATGAATTTATCAAGAGCCTTGCGAGCCTTGACAAGTCTAGCGCTGAGCCCTTGTGGGTCAATCCAGCCTAGCCAGGGAATGAAATCAGACATGTTGAATGCTCCAAAAAGCTTAGAGAACTCCTGCAAAATCTTGATGAACTCACCCTGCCCTTCATTTTTAGCCCCGAAAGCTGCTCTGTAAGTGATATTCATGGTCAAGGTAAAAATCAATTCTCCAAGATTCACAGGCTTGCCTATATTGGCTTCAACTGTCTTAAGCATTGAGTCCACCTCATCCCTCACAGACTCCCATGATTCAGCCCTTTTCCGGCTAAATAGCTTCATGACGCAGAGCTTACGCATCTGGCGCCAGAACGGGCCATAGTGGGCAAAGGCCATATCGGCACGATCATAGGTTAAGTAACTTATGGCTATGTTGGCTGGTCTATTGGAGAAAATGTTATCCTGGACTTGCAAAACTTGGCGAGCTATTTCAGGAGACGAAACAGTTACCATATGCAAGTACCCCATACGCATATGAAATAGCCCACCATATTGCTTAGCTAGTTTAGCTAACCCACGGTGAGTTATTTGGTCCATCATGTGCATGCTACCAACAAGTGGCAACCCTTTTGGCCCTGGTGGATATGGCAATCTTCGGCGAAGGCGAGAGAGTAGACCTAAGAAAAAAAGTGAAGTGACAGCGATCAAGAAGAAAGACATGGGTGAAGCTTGCAAAGATTGGACAAGAGAATCCATGGATGGTTTATGTGTTGGTGCCTATGGATGTTTTCAGTCTGTGTTTTGTGTAATCCACAAGACTTTTACTCCTCGCAACTTTCCGATGTTGCTAAGTTGAGAAGGATATCATGGGGCTTTATATAGATTTTTTTCGTGGCCTGTCTCGAACATTTCACAAGTTGGCCACTTTTAATTTATTTAATTACCTTAAATAATATTGGAAGGTTTCGTCTCCAATTTGTAAAAAAAATTGTTTACTTATTCAATGTTGAAATCAATTAAGTTTATATTTTCGCTTGTGAAAGGTTGAAAAGAAGTGTAGACTTTTTATAAATAAGTAGAGAAGGCCGGCCCATATTTAATAAATGACTTTCCCTTCCTTTTTTTCGAATTTTTTGGATTAGGCACATGGAGGACATCCAAATATACCTCCTATCGAATTGAATCAGCATAATTCTAATTGCCATATTAAAAAAAACACATGTATGATTTTTATTACAAAATAGCAACTATGATTTAATATAAGCTCATACAAAATCTAGATAATGATGAAATGATAACAAGATAGAACAATTTCATTTAAATATACTGAATAAGCTCACATGTTGATATCAAAATAACCACCACCGACCATATTTTCTATCATTATTTATACTTTTAGTACATTGATATGAATGGATAAAAATATTTTATATAAAAAAACTCTTATTAATGATTTGTGGTTTGTCGGTGGGTTTGTTAGTAATAATTTTACTGATGGATTTACTAGCTATGAAAGCTCGTTAAATTTTTTTTACTTGTTTCATTTCGTTGGTATTTTCATCAATGAATATAACATTTTATCAACAAAAAAATTGTATATGATTCCATTGATGATTTGTTTTTCATTGTTGGTATTTTCATTGGTGAATCTAACATTTAACTTACAAAAAGATCAAATGCAATTATGTAGATGATTAAATAGTGGGAGTAACATTTGCATTAATTATTTTCAACTCTCTAGAATATACTAATAAACTTAATCATTTGGTAACACCATCAATAATATATATATATAAGTTCAAATACAATTAATTTTGAATAGAGACGCTAGAGAACGAGAAGGGTCTTCACTAGAACCGTAGGGCCAAAAGCGAACACATATACCATCTATCTGTGATTTCATCTTCATTACCAATCAGTAGAGTTCGACCATCTCAATATTGAGTTGCTCATTATCAAAAGCAAGATAAGTCGTTTAAGCTTAAACTTGTTGGTCCAAGATCGTCTTGAACTCTAAAGTTTGAACGCTTCAAATTGATTACTAGCATTTAACAACTGAAACATTACAGGTTGTATGTAAGTCCTCAACTATAGTGTTAGAGAGACCGTACACCTGATTTCTATCAGGTCCATCGAACGCACCTGCCTTCAGTCATAAATTCATATCGAGATCCGGATAGTTCGAAGAAGTGTTGATTAGTACTTAAAAGTGCATTTTTATCATAGTTTTATATCATCATTTTGCACTTGAAGTATCAATAACTCCTTAACCAAAGCATGTTTTATAATAATATATCTAATAATATAAGATACCTTTAATTTGTGGTAAATGTCTATTTTTAATGCAGGCCTATCACATAAATGAAAGGATTGATTGATGACTTGAAGAACTTAAATTGCAAGGATAAAGAGATGGCCAAACTTAGAAAAGAGATGTCGGTGCAATCCAAACCGGAACACTGTTCGGTAATTGGGTCATATCTGGAGCTACAGATCTCAGATTTAGGTCCAATTTACATGGATGGAAAGGTAAGAGATAGGCCTACAACTTTCATATGGAGTCCAAGATCTAAAAAGGCCATTATCAAGTCCAAATTGTAGCAACAACAAAGAAGCCCGAATCTGTCTTCCAGCCCGAGCACTGTTCGGTATTTTGGCCATATCTGAAGTTCTAGAAGTCCAAATGAGCTGAATTTTTTACACAAGAAAGCTGAGACAATTTCCTACAACTTTCATGTTTGCAACTGGCTCCAATTTTGACGTTATCAATGACGTTTTGGGAAGACAAGAGAAGATAAGGATTGTCACCAAGTCAAAAGTTGGCCACCCACTTATCAATTAGTCATCAAATCAATAGTTCCCAATTTTGGCCTATAAAAGGAGGCATTTGCCATGCATTTAGGCATCTTGGTTTTCAGATCAAGATCATGCTCTTCTTTTCTCTCTTTGTATTTTTTGTAATGTTTATGCTTTACTTTCATTAATATCAAGTTTATGCCTTTCATTTCCTTTCCTTTACTTAGTTAACTTTTATGTTCTTATTTTGTTTATTTGTTTTCCTTTCTTTCATTATGTCTAGCTAAGTTAATTATGTCAAGGTGAAAAGGTTACACTAATGGTGTGAGAATAAGTATAATGTAAACTTAATATGGACTTTAATGTTTGGTACTAACATGTTTTATATTTGTTATCTTGTTCACTCTTTAATACTTTGCTTGTTAAATGACTAATCTTGATTTATGTTATATAACACTTGGTACAACAAATGCTTGGCATTTTCATAGCCCATAATGTATGGTATAACCGACACCTGAGCTATGAAAGGAACTTGATTTGTTGTTAACATAAGTTATAATCATGAATGCTTGACGAGATTTACAAGTATTAGCATTAATTGAATAAGATGATTAATGTAATCATGTTAACAATATATAATATGATTGGAACCTCCTTTGTGTGTGGTTTCCAATTCAATAATAAGAGTTTATACTATACTTGTTTGATATACCATTAGTGGAACCTCTAACCTTGACATTTGTTATTATTATTGTTTAATCTTTACATTAATTTTCCATCTCCAAGTTCTCATCGTCATCTTCTTCTTCTCTTTCTTTATTATTATTATTATTATTATTATTACTACTACTACTATTATTACTACTATTACTACTACTACTACTACTACTACTTCTACTACTATTATTATTATTATTATTATTATTATTATTATTATTATTATTAGTATTATTATTAGTATTATTAGTTTTATTATTAGTATTATTAGTATTATTATTATTATTATTATTATTATTATTGTTGTTGTTGTTGTTGTTGTTGTTGTTGTTGTTGTTATTATAGTTCTTGTTGTTATTGCTCTTATTGTTGTTTATAATTGTTGTTTATAATTTGTACAATTAACCTCCTTGTGGTTCGACCCCGGTCTTGCCGGGTTATTTATTACTTCGACACTCCTGCACTTGGGAGAAGACATCAATCTTTTAGTCGTGTCAAGTGTCCTTATATCTCTCCTTTAATCAGGTATTATATGCATCCTGAGAAAAAATTAGCAAATTCAAAAAAATAATAACTTAAAAAATGACAAAAGACCAATATACCACAAAATATTGAGCTTGACTATCCACAAGCTATTGCACCTAGTTTTGGAGGTCATCACTTCGCAGGTGCATTTTCATAAAAAGCTTCATCAAGCTTGATTCACGTCCAATAACTGTAGTCAACAAGAGAAAATTATTGTAAGTTAAATATATTTATAAAAAAATAAAAAATAGATGTTATTAAAAATAATCTTAACATTCACTTCGCATGCGAAACGAACGGAGCCGTCGATGTACGTGGCAACAAAATTATGTTTCCTCAATACATCATAAGTCAAAGTCTCGAATAACCAAAAATACTTCCACTCATCAATCAACAGTTAAAGACAATCATCTATATTCCGCCTTGAAGTCATAGGACTGAGTATGACCATAGATAAAAACATGAACTTCAACCTCATACACATCATCGGTGACAAGTTATTAATCATGAGTATCACTGGGTAACAAGAATAAGGAGTAACAAATAACCCGAATGGATTGAATCCGTCTGTATATAATCCAAGATGAACGTTCCTTGATTCTATTAAAAATTAAAGATGCACTCTATTAAAATGTTTTCAGGCCTCACCATTAGAATAATGCACTATCATACTTCATCCACCATATCATGTAAATGATATCATGTCATGGGCTCAACAGTCTTTGGTGATATGAATATTATTTGAAGTTCAGGTGTGATTGAGAAGTATTTAAGTTTTCTATATGTGAAAAAGAGTTTTTTCCCTACTAATTTTGGGTTTATAACGAGCATGCTTAGATGTTCTACATTTGATCAAATATATATTTTAAAGGTAGTACAACATGTATAAGTTTAGACATATCAATTTTCTGTATCCTAGGCCGGGGGTTTCATTTTGGATTTAATAGCATAAAAGTTTTTTTTATCTTATTTGCTTAAGATAAAATGCTTCTCGCCCATTTGATAATTTTTTCATAATCATTCTCACTCAACTCATGATCTGCCTTGATGATGGATACTTGTGCAAGGATCGATAATTTACTATAATTTATACACCCATTCTATAATGGTTCATTAGAGTTTTCTAAAAGATCAAAAAGCTTGGTCGTATCTGGATTAAGTTCTTCATTTATAATTGAATATTGACTAGTATAATGCATCTTACTCACATTGCATCCATGTAACAATATTCCTATAAGAATTACTATTATCATCTATAACTTCATACACGTTGCTAGAACTCGAAGTTGACCTAACCATCATTTCTACTACAGTCTCGTGAGGAACATATGATTTTCTATGTGTAAACTAACACATGTATCTCTTCATGAACCCTTTTTGTAAAAGATACATTATTACAATATATGTATTGAGAAATTTTTTATTTTTACATCTCTTACATCTAATACTACCTTCATTAATATTTCTCGGATTAAATAGTGTGTAATTAATAAAACCCCAAACGACATTATAATAATCCATCATACACAACTCTTTGGGAGAATCTTGATATATTCATAAATGATTATCCATTATTTATATCAAACTCATATAGAATATTGATGACAACGTGCATTAATTAATTACAGAAACTAAGTAAATTTGAAAATATTGGTTTAACTCAAACTTATTCAATCTATTTTAATAGTATTATTAATTCATTATCAATTATCTATATAAATTCAAATTTCTATATATTTACCAAAAATCTTAACTCAATAATAAAATTTACAAAATATAAAATAGGCTCATTAACCAAGTCATTAATTCAAAATAAATTTCATCAATTTATAAAAAAAATACAATTTTACAAAATCTCAAACAAACATTAACATGTAGAAATCATATATTCATACAACAAATTTTTATGGGAAAAGTTATAAAACAAGAAAATATCTAAACAAAATATATATACAACAAAATTATACAACAAAAATTAATATTTTAAAATTGAGTTAAAATAAAAAAAAATAGACAGTTTTCCTTACTTGAAATGGAGGAATCTTCAATAAAATTTGAATTAGAAAATGGATGTTGATAAACCAAGTGTTGAGGTGGTGGTGGTTTGGGAGGGGGGGTTATTGTTTGTTGTAGAGAAAAATAGAGAAAGAATAAGAAATGAGGGAAGGAGAGATAATGGTTGGTCGTTAGGTCATAAATTTTTTAATTACAGACAGTCTTATCGATGAATTTAAATTTACGGTAATTTTATTTGTAAAAATGACTTGTCATTATAGTTTTTGCGTTTTTTTCATCATTTATTTTTGTACTATAATTCTCTCGGTATATATCAAAAGAATATTTATGTCAATGCTTACCGATGGATACAATGAGTAAATATTCTATTAATAAAATTCACTTTGTTTGTAAAAATAAGTCATCATTATACTTTTTGTTTTTTCTGTAATTCTCTCGAAATATACCAAGAGGATATTTCTATCGGTGTTTACCAATGAGTGCAATGAGGGAATACTTTGTTGATAAAATTCAATTTACTGATTAAAAAATTCTATTAGTATTTTTGTTAATATTTATTAATTTTCTAGTAATAAACTACAATATTTTTTTTTTCATAAATAAGGCGTATAGAATGTAAAACAAGAATATTGAATATTATTTTAGAATATATATATAGAGGAAACAAGGACTTGTCTTCCTGTACCTTTTATTTTAAAATATAAAAATGTATTTTAAAATTATCCAAAAATTAAATTATTATATTCTTGTGTTCTTATTTCTTTAACCAAATATATTTCTGTTCCATTATTACTATTTTTTTATTTCAAAATAATAACCAAATACTACTGTAAATGTTCGGATATACAAAGAAGGGTATCATTCTTTTTCAAATCTTTAAATCCACCCCTCATTTTTCCCAATATTTAAATCTAAATTCTGTTAGTTAAAATCCCAAGTACTAACACCACAGGCATTAAATCACGAAACTAAATGATCCACGATTCATATTCTCTCCTAGCTCCATTCCTCTATGTAATTTATAAAATGAATGATATGGAAGAGTCTATACACAAATCTTGAACTCAATTATAAAAGCTAGTTTACATCATAATTAAGAGATAAGATACAAAAATGGATGATTAATTAATAGACAAATATCTCATAATTGTGTTGAATTCATTAACCAGTTTTTAAAAACTACAATACCCATATCAAATATAATAACAGCTCATTGAAAAATTCCCAAGTGTTTCTGATCTGTTTCTCAAAGATAAGGATAGACTAAACTCTTTATATTATATCTCAACTTGAGCACGTAGCATATAATATCACCGTCCAGACATGCATAATTATATGGATTTGGATATTAATTTGAATACATATTCAAACCCTATTAAAAAAAATAATGCATTCTATATATTTCAATCCCTATCTGTATATTAGCGTGCACATAATAATTGCAGTGACATGTTTTCTATATATAAAAAAAAAGTATAGTAAATGCAGAAAATAATGACTTTCATTAAACGCAAAAAGAAATATATAGTGCTAATAATTAATTCGAACTTATTTGACCTTAATTAATACTATTTATTCATTATTATTGCTGATGGAAAGGACGCGCTTTGCCTGTATTGAAGCACTAATTCACACTTGTGAACTATGGATTGAATTGGTCAGCTAATAGAGCATATTACAATTTGAAGGGTAAAATGTGATAAAAATACAGCTTAAATAGGTATTGAATTCCTAATTAAAATACTGCTTGTGGATTGTATGTGAATCTAATTTCTTCATTTCATAATTGCCATGAAGACCCACTGTGATATTACTCATATTGGTTTAGTCCACCAGAGCTCAATCCCCCCCCACCCCCAAACTAACACATTCTAATTAACCAAAAAAAACCCAATTAAATACTGTTGAAACGAGCCATGCATATTCTGAACCTTGAACAAGCTTGATTTGCAAGATAACAACTTCGATTGGTACTGACCCGAACATCTCTTTTGTTGTTTATTCTAAATATTCGCGTGTCTAATTAGGAAATCTACAGTTAAGGACATCAAGACCGTCGTCATGTTAGAACGAGACCTCCTCAGCCAGTTTATTCTGTCTAAGCATACACATTTTAATAGGACAAGGTCTCGGTTGCTAAAAACTTCACAAAGATTATGATCTTCTTAAAGTTGTTTTTCAAGATGTGCTTCAATGCGTAAAAGACTGGACTTAAACATTGAAAATGCTTTTTGGGGTTTGAAAAAAACCTTCCACACTTAGGTTAACACTAGTGATTGAGAAAACGAGCTTTAGATGGTTGTATTATGTCTAGTTATAGAGTAAAGTTAACTTAAAGAGCGAACTTTGAAAGGAAGACGAAGTTTTTCTATGAAGATTAAGATTTTGAAAGAGAGGAAGATGCACTACCTTGATGTTCAAAGCTATTTATATAACCTTGAACTCCTGTAAGTGTGTCAATAAAAATAACATAGGATGATTAATGTGTTTATTTTCTATTTTACACTACATGGAGAAAAAATCCGAGTGTGACACCAAGCTCTACCAAAGCTTTCCTCGCTATGGGTTTTGTTGAATTTTATGTACACATTGGGTCCAATATAATGGTGAGCGTGTTGGATTTGTTAGGCTAGCATAGCTTTCAGATTCCTAAATCAACAATCTCCATTCTAGAAAAGCATTGAGCCACGTGATATGCTCGTATTCCAAAAAACATATGAACTCTTTTTAAACCATGAATATCTAAGTGAGTTTAATGACCTATTATAATTTTATGATCATGTCTCCAACAAACAATTAATATTCCGAGCACTATGCATTATTATTGGTGAAAACAACATGCAAGTTTCCTTCTCATAAAAAGAAGAAGAGAATTAGTTGAAGCATGGTAGGCCAAGGTATATAAATTGTCAAGTTTCTTAAGAATTAATAATAATAATAATAATAATAATAGATAATAGATAATTACCATAATTAACCAAGTAGTTGTCATATGTGCTATCGTTCATTTTCTTAAATGCTTGCAATTAAATTTCTTACCTAGTGTAATTAATATGGTCGCAATGGAGCCAACCACCTCCTTCAACAAATTTCCAAATACCTAGTAATGCGTAAATTAATTTTGTTGTTTACTCGGTGTTATCCTTCATAATTATAGCATAATTAATTAATATCTAAATCGGCCACGCACTCATGCAATGTGACTCTTGCTTATGTATACATGAGGTCCCATGCAAGAACTAGCTAGTGATCTTTGAGAGATTTTGATGCCCGACCTTATTATTATTGCTTGATAACCCTGGTATAATTATAACCTTTACAAGTCATTTTCGTGGTAAGACATTGGAACCATTGATGGTTTCATTCTACCATTCAATATGGTAAAGATATATATCTCCATGAAAATCATATGAAAGTTAATTAAATTATTTTTCTTAATTATAAGATTTAATTAAATTTAAGATATATTATTAATTTTAATAAAGCATGAGATTTATAGATTTCAACGCCAAACTTTCACAACAAACTAGAAAAGGAGCCTGTGAAACATTTCATGAAAGTAAGTTTAGTTAATAGTAAGAGATAAAGATAGTGAAAAACAGTAAATTTCTTCATAAATAATATTCTAATAAAGTTTGAATTGTTTATCTTTGATTGTATTAATCATAGATGATAACTTGATTAGTTTTGATACGAGAAAATTAACCTAAAAACCAGGAAAAAAGAGATAAAAGATTTCAATATTAATGAGATTTCTACATTATATGATCTGTGCCAGGATATTCAGTACTGAAAGATCGATAATTATACTCATTATCCGTGATATATATATAATATATACATTGGCATCATAGTAACGTCATGTTGTACGTAGGGTGTGATATCTCAACACTCGTCTCTGTTTACAGCGAAATATGTATACATCAATGTGAAAGCCACCTTGATCAAAGCTTCAAGGCACATCATTACACAATGGAAGTGAATTTTAATATTGATTACAGGAATGAATTGTTGTAAGAACTCCTTGAGATTTCATTGGACCAGCAGAAGCTACTGAACAACCCAGCGGTTGCCCTATCACATCACAAAATGATGATTTTTCCCTAGTTGATCGATCGATCCTTGTTGGTATTCATGGCAGCTTTGCTAAACCTATCAGATGCAGTGGAAAATGAGATCAGGAGAGGAGGAATCCCCGTCCATAATGTAATTAAGTGAAGTAGACAATAATCAACATATAGAGGGCTGCAGTCAAGGTCTTCAACCGAAACCTTTCATTTCAACTAATTTTTATCCTGTTCTTCACAAGAAGTTACAACTTTTGCCTTTTCGACTGCCCATTTAAGAGATGATGTCTGTGTAACCTGGACTATCACATGCTACAATTCATCAATCCACCTTTTTCAGCGGTATAACAAGAGATTGTGTATAATTTTCATTCCAATACCAGCACTGTTTCCGAGCTTTACATACATTTTCAATTATGTTATTGGTGCCATTTCCTTCCAAGACTGGCAAATGGGAAGTTGAAAGAGAAATAACGAGGGCCAATAAATAATTAATCATGAAAATTAATTACGAACATAGCGATTGATTACAGTATCTTAAGGACCATGGTTGGTGGTCATGTTTGAGAGAGACAAAGAAGGCAGTGGTAGGTTAATTAATCTAGAAAGACGCAACAGACAAAACCATTCGAGATGAAGAACGTGACCTTGCCTTGTGCTCATTCCAGTGGCCACCAAACACAAAGCCAAGACATGACTGAATCTCTAAAGCATTGCTAAGACGCTTTTAGCCCTTTGATTACATGCTGCTCGGTTCTTTCTCTCGATTGAATTCTACAAATCTTTTGTACGTTATAATCTTATTTTTCTATCTTTTAATTAAGTGTCACTGTTTAGATATATAGTTAGAGAACAATCACGAGAGAATTCATTTAAATTGATTCAGTTTCACAACATCTTTAATTTATTCCAATTGCATTCTCTGAAGCTACAGCTAAAAGAAACGTTGATAGCATGGAAAATATAAATCAGCTTTACATTGCGATATATAGTGGCGGTTCTTATAGGTCACGATTTGCCACAATGATGATTTGGGACCCTATACATCGTACTCAAAGCAAGTTTGGCACTAAGAAACCATGGAGGATTGATCGAGGCATGCATCTTCCTACCCATGCAGTCTCTTTACATGTGCTTTCCAGATCGATAGGGTTTCCACAGGCAAATTCGTGCACGTAAAAAATTGAATGTTGTTCAACAGTTATAATTACTCTTTCATCCACATTTTATTCTACGTAATAGATTTCGTGCCAATAAGCTGTGGTTTGTATTATTTCTTCTAAGAAAAAACAATCGGGCCAATTTTCTAGTGTAAAAATTAAATATTACCCTTAGCATAATATTTCAGATAAATAATCATCACCAAATCAATTAATACTACAATTAATCCTATTGTGTGCTAGCTAGGAATGCTGACTGCTGAGCACCAAAAACTCCTAAAATAAAATCGTTTAGAAAAGGAAAATGAGATGACAAAAAATTAAATATTTTTAATGTTAACATATTAAAAAAATGGCCACATCGCTAAAACAAATGAAAAGAAAATGAGAAAAATGAGAAATCTCAACATAGATGTCATTATATATGCTCTCTCATCTTCTGACTTCTACCTATTTCCATCGGTCAATTTCCAATCAAGAGGTTGGTGGGTTGGACGCTAAAATAAAAAAATAAATCAAATCTTTACTATTTGATTCACTTAACTATTATACTTCATAAATTATTTTTTTAATGTAATTGCTTTAAAGAGAAGGGGAAACCCATAGCATTAGCCTCTAGATTTCAAAAAAATGTTTAATTAAGACAAATTGATTTTTCAACTTAATTTTGGGTATTAGTTTTTCATTAAAAAAAAAAGATTGTTCTTTAATGCTGAATTAAATATTTATATATATAAAAAATATTAATTTGTGGTGTAAGGACACAAAGAACAGGCTTTTTATTACCAGGTGTTTCTTTTGTGATATCGGTTTGGGGAGACATAAGAAGGAAGCAAAAAAAAAACAGCGACACCATCATATTGCTGCTCTGCTTGTTAGGTGAACGTGTGTTCTTTCAACATTTTAGAAGTTGCAGAAAACTAAATAAAGTAAAAGCTGTAACACTAATGTGAAATCGCGGCACTCAGAATTCTTGATCGGTGGTACTGACGTTCGGTCATTGCCATGAATAAACAGACTCTTCAACTCCCACTTTGCTGGATCGTGACTCGAACACCGTACACGGATGCTCCATGTCCAGTTGTGGTTGCAGTGAAGGTACCGGCATTTATTCAAGGGCCGATGATCATGACAGATCCACTGGTGTGCAAGTTAAATATATTTGGTTACTAAATTTGGACGGAAAGTTTGATCGTTGAAAAGAGGCCATATTGACCGGTTCCACATCTTCAAAGAATAATTTGAATCTGATCTCCATTGATATCTGCGGTGGTAGTACTGACGTTAAATGTTTTTGGTAAATTAACATGTTTTTTAAAAAAATAATTAGAAAATAGCAGAGTTAGAGAGAATGCGTTCCTCCAAGAGAGAAGAGATGAGGGAAAAAAAACAAAAAGGTGGAGAATTCTTTTATGGAGGATACCCTTTAGATTTTGTACCGGGAGCACAACCTCTTAAACAAAATGTTAAATGCATCTGCGACTCGGATTAGTTCAATGCATTCTACATAATATATTGACTATTTTATTTGTTTAGGGATTTGAATGAAAGATTATTCAAAAAATCCCTTGTTATTTGGGTAGCGAATTTTACAGCCTGTTTTTTAAAGTGTTTGTTTTAAAAGAAATTATTAAATTAATTTATTTTTAGATGATTTTAATGTGTTAAGAATTAACAAAATATTTTTTATTAAAAACGTTTTAAAAAAATCACTTTCTTAAAAACACAATTATTAGCTCTTATCCTATTTGTAGGAACTGTTGAATTAATTACAAGTTGAGTGAAAGGTCGCCGGTCCACTTAATTTAATCTGTTGGGGAAACACGTTGTTTTGACTTCGAAATTTCACCAAAGGTGTAATTTATAGGAGTGTTTAGGGTGTGATAATCTTTATTTTTTAAAGTATTTTTATTTTAAAATATATTAAAATAATATTTTTTATTTTTAAAAAATTATTTTTTATATAAACACATCAAAATAATATGAAAATATTAAAAAAATATTAATTTAAAATAAATAAATAAAAAATTTTCAAATTTTTTTCAAAATGCAACGTTAATCACACCCTAACAATTTAATATTTCCATGACTAGTACTCTTCGTTTACAAGCATGCAACCTCATCAAGATATAATCTTAAAGAAATGAAACTCATGATTTGATTAAAGATCTTCCATCCACATGCAATCTCTCAGATGGAAATTGTCAAAAACGAAAAAATAAAGAAAGAAAAATGACACTATTTCAATATTTCATATCTAGTCGAGCTAGAAATCAAATTGGTAATAGGGGAAGCATGATTAAGTTGAGGAATATCATGTCTTTGATGGAATATGTTGTCCATAAGATTTTTTAAAAAATATATTTAAATTGACTTTTTAGGTTTGATAATTGATTTTGAATTTCAAATTAAAATTTAAGTAACTAGTTTTTATTCTTAAATTTATTTAGTTTTTTTCAACAATATTCCACTCAATTGATCTACCTTCTTTAATTTATATATATATTTTTAAAATAGTTCATCCTATGTGTAGAACTATGAAATAAAACGATCACGTATTTTTTTAGTTTGGAATATAATTGTAGTTATTTTTAAAATAATTTTTTGTATCAAAATATATGCTAATAATATTTTTTATTTTTTTAAAATTATTTTTAATATCAACTCATCAAAATGATTCAAAAATATGATAAATATATTAATGTGAAGTAAATAAAAAAAAATTAAAATTTAAAATATTTTTAAAATACTTTTAAAATATAAAAATAAATAATAAAGAAAAAAGTAGAAGGTTTCAATATTGAATTTCTTGAAAGAAAGAAAAATATTATAGATAAAATATATTTTTTTAAATTAACTATTATCAATTTATCACTACATAACCACGATTAAAAAAAAAAACTATTAACGCCATAATTTTTTTTTTGGGTATGTAATTGATATATATAAACCACCATTAATTTATGTAAAGATCTAGCTATTTTATTTTTATTCAAACAGAGTGACGAGTCTTACCTACCTACTTCTTTATATAATCTTGCTTACCTGAATCTTCAAGGGGCCCAGATGATGTTACTAGCATATTAACAGTCAAGCAAACCATCTCAGCAAAGACATCAAGAACAAGACAGTAAACACTCACCTACCACCCTTCCTCAGCCACAATTTTAAATCAAAATAAAGAAATTGAGGTAAATTGTAGAAAGGAACGGCTACATTTCTTTTACGATTCTATCATTTTCATGTCGGTAGTTTATAAGTGAATAAAAAAAATTATCTCACAGTAAAATAAAATGTTTTCTCCTGAATATTTATATTTATAAGTGTAAGTTTTTATTATATAATAAAGTAAATGAAAATCATGATAAATTTAAGTGGGTTTCTTAATATTATTATATAAACATTTATAATATATAAAAAATACTTTCAATTCAATATGCCAATAAGGTTATTTTTTTAATTTTCATAATTAATTTTGAAATTTATAACTATAGAAATAAATTTAAATAACAACTATTCATTTTAATTCAAAATATAATCATTTAATTAGTTATGATATTTTAAATCTATATAAATATGTTACTAAACAAAGGAAAACATATATAAGAAAAACATCATTTTTTTTCTATTTTTTTTTATTCTTTTATAGATTTAGATGATTTAGTTGTATTTTAAAAATATTATATTTTTATGAAATAAATTAACACTTTTAAAATAATATTTTTAAACCTCTTAACCAACTCTTTATTTGTTTACTTGCCCAAGCAGTTTATCTAACAACTCAAACATGATTCCATTGTCTTATTACTATATCTCAATTTATTTATAGCCATGATAAATCATAAATATTTAAAGATATCTTATAATAAAAGACATTGAGCAAGTCTAAGTTAACATATATGTTATTACATAAATAAAAATATAAAATATATTTTATTTATTTATTTATTAATATATTTAGATGAGTTAGTTATACCTTGTACGTGTTGTCTTTCCATAAAATAAATAAACATCTTGAAAAATAATATTTTCCCGTCTCTAAACAACAAATTTTTTATTTGTTTTCTTACCCGAATAGTTTATCTAACATCTCATGCATGATTCCATCATCTTTATCACTGTATCTCAATTTTTTAATACCCATGATAAATCATAAATATTTAAGATTATCTCTGTAATAAAGACATTGACGAGGCGTAAGTTAATCTATAACAACTAGCTTATATTCTTTATTAACTAACTTCAATATACTGACATAGATACATGTGCCAAAGTAAAAGTGATAGCAAGACAGATTTACCTACTACTTGCATTCACGTACGAGACAGGGACTCGCAACAATATTAATTTCTGCATTTGAAGCTATGAATCCCGAGTGGTCAGTCTGGAGTTTAATGTGTAGATATTTTCTCAGAGGAGGTATCCAAATGGTTGCCAGGCGACTCGTTCTCCAGAAAGAAAATAAGTTGCTGTTGACTATAGATCTGTTCTATAACTATAAAATTAAAATCTTCGAGATTCCTGTTGACTTAAATTGTTAACGTTAAACTAAAATTATAGAAACTAAAGCCTTCATTTTCACATTTTTTTCTTTCATATATGATTTCATTAACTCCCTTGGCAACTCGCATTTTATTTATTCGCAGATAATAACCGGAGGCATTGACTTTGATTAATTTTGTCCATAACAAGAACTCTCTCCCTCTCCTGCCCCGCCACTATTTTAGATTTATTGCATTTAAATGTATAAATATTTAAATTTATAATAAATATTATATATATATATATATATTATTTTAATTATTTTTCTAATTTTTTTCAATAAATTTTTAAAAATATATATATATATATATATATATATTTAAAAATTTATTGAAAAAAATTAGAAAAATAATTAAAATAATATATATATATATATATAATATTTATTATAAATTTAAATATTTATACATTTAAATGCAATAAATCTAAAATAGTGGCGGCGCTGGAGGAGGAGGCAGCCAATCATTGCCTTCTCCGTGAGGCCAATCAGAGGGTGCGCATGTACCACTCATTTATGATCTCATCTTTATTATCAATTGATAAAGTTCTTCATTATTAGCAGTGATTCGTTCACTTTTTTTATTAAGATGGGTTGTCTGAGTTTGTACTCGTTGATCTAATAACATTATAAACTCTGGAGTGTAAGTACTCATAATCAATTATGAACATTCAACGGACGAAACACTACAAGCCTTCTGCAAGTTCTTAGTCGCAGTGTTAGAGAGTTTGTACATACGAATTTTATCGAGTCGGTCGGAAAATCCTGTCTCCAACCACAAATTTGAATTGAGATTTGGATGGACCGAAGGATTGTCCCCTTATCTTTTCTTCAACTGACTAATATATGTATACTGGAAGGAAAAAATAAATTTATCAAATTCCAGGAAACAATAACTTCAGGAAAAAAAATGGTTGAAAACCAACATACCACAAAGTGTTAAGCTCGATCATCCACGAATTGTTGCACCCCTTTTTAGCAGTCATCACCTCGCAAATGCGTTTAAAAAAAAAGCTCAATCGGGCTTGGTTCGCATCCAAGAATCATAGCCTATAAAATAAAAATATTGTAAATTAAATATATTTATAAAAAGACAACATATAAAAATGGATGTAATAAAAAATATTCATATATGCTTCACATATGTAACGAAGGGAACGGAGCCATGAATATGTTTGGTAATAAAACCGTGAACACGCCAATTTTGATTTTTTACACTAGACTATGATCTTCGCATGAAATTCACGCACATCACATGTTTAATCTATTTCGCCCACACAACCTATGAGATGTATGATGGTCTAAAATCCTTCCAAATTACCAAGTCATTCCACTTGGAAACTCTCTTTTTTCACCTATGTTTTTGCTTTTTTTTGTGTCTCGTACCAAAAATCACACAATCTAAATGATACAAATTAATTATCTGCTAGTAAATAAAAATAAATTTTAATATTTGGAATAAAAAATCTTGAATTCAATCCTACCTAATTTCATGTTGATTCTTTCAAACCCTCATCATAACATTATTATTAGCTCTCTTCCAATCAAATTTTTCTTTGAAGTAAAAATTTATAAAAGAAAATCTTGAGTAATTCTAATAAACTAACAAATTAACAAAAAACAATATTTACGTCAATACTAACCTTGAAAACCATGCATTGACCTGCGATTTTCATTCAGGATGTTTGGAAACTTGGCTCTATTGAAACAACAAAAATTTTCATTGACAATTTAAAGGTTGATAATATTATTCTCGCAGTCTCAATGTTTGTAAACATTAAATTGTATTCATTTAAAGAAATTATTTTTTGAAAATTTATTAAACATGTCGTCGTCAAAGCAAAACAAACTTAAATTTAAAGGTCATCCTTTCACTAGGCCTTATACTTGCAGGTAAATAGTTTCCACTGTGAAGGGGCCTCCTCTTGACATTGCAACATCACACTTGATGAGCTTACGTCGTGAGTTGATGTATTTTTCTCGAGTGCCTATTCTTAGCCAGCACCTAATAACTCATGATTGTCAACATTGTTGTAGAAGAACACGCAACGATTATGTCCTCGTGGCATGTAATAGATTTTTTTCTAGGTATCTACATAAATTAATGGATAAAAAAACTTAAACAATTCCTATCTTTTAAGAAAAATTGGAAGCACTTCTTCTATAACTTCTTCTATAAGGTGGCAGCACTTCTTCTATAACTTCTTCTATAACTTCTTCTATAAGGTGGACTATTCAAAATGTTTAAACCTATGAATCCATAACATAAATGCCACAAAAGAGTTGATTTTATTCAATTTTTTCTAATAATTAAGCATGATTTAATTTTATAGAAAATTTTTATTTTTTACGTGATAATATTTTTATTCCTAAATTTACAAAAAAAAAATTCAAAATTTATAAAAATTCAAATTAATAATTAAAACTAAGTCTGCATATTTAATTGAAATTAAACAACAAAAATTAAAAAAAAACAACTAAAATTCAACATAATTATTTCTATGTGATATTTAATCCTAAATTTACAAACAAATTCTAAATGGAATAAATACAAAATAATAATTAAAGTTAATCTAGCATATTTAATTGAAATTGAGAAAACAATTGAAAAAAAACTAAAATAATACAAAAAATATTTCAGTAACAACTAAAATTCAACACATTTATTAATTCATAAAATTATTAACAACACAAAATTGAACAAAAATTATTACATAAAAACAAAAATAATGAAAAAAAAGACACAAAAAAGGAAGAAAAGAGAATGAAAAATTCTTACCTTAATGGCATGCTTAATTTTGGCTAATAATTAAAATAAAATAAAATAAAAGAGAGGAGATTGTTAATAAACCAAGAAAAATAAAGAAAGATAACATACCCAAGAATGAGAATAGAAGAGAATGCTTAATTTCGATTGAGAAGGAGAGAGAGGGGGAGAGAGAGAGATGACTTTGTGAGAGAAGAAAAGAGAAGAAAATAGAAAAAGATGAAGCCCCGTTTGTTCTGGTTTTAGTCTTTTAATTTAGTTTTATTGACGGAATAACCAAAGAAATATTAAATATTAATATTTTTTAATATTTTCATTGGTGATTCCGTTTGTAAAGTCAAATTTAAATTTAATGATTTTGGTATCTTATAGCTTTTTACCAACAAAATCATAAATAAAAATTTAAATATTAATATTTTTAATATTTTCTTTGGTGATTCCTTCTATAAAGTTAAATGAAGATTTTTAACCTACACAAAACTTTTCAGAATTCTCTTTAAATATTACCGACGACTTTTTATTCTATTAGTGATGTCATTGAGAAAAAATAAACAATCAAAAAAATATTAATTATCAATGCATAGAGAAGTGAACAGTTTTCATAATCACGGGAATATATCAATGAATACATTATGTTGACATACCCATATGTAATGAAAACCATAAACAGTGCTAGGGAGAAGGAAAATAATTCTCATAGTCACTAGAATATACTTACGGACACATTTTATCACTATATCCATATGTAATGCATAGTCTTTTGTATTTCCATCATTGTAAAACAATGTTTGATGCTAAATTATATATGTATTCTTTTATATCCATTCTGCAAATACTTAATTCATAGTTGCACACACAACACAATAACATCAAATCATATCACAATAAAAAAATAAATATTTTCTTATCATTCAATAATAAATTAACATTATTTTCATTACATTGAAGTGAATTTTATCCATAAATGTTATATTATAATTTATGGCACTACACATTCATGTTGTGCAAATTAACAAGAATTGTCTTTTTTTATCAATTGACTCATTTTCATTACAATCTTCTACGTTGATTTTATCGCTATTATTTTTATCAACTTATGTATGTCCACTAGAGTTTAAAATATTATTTAACTCATCAGTATCAACATCAACAAAAATAGTATTAACGATGAAAAATTTTGAATATCTTTTTAGTCATTAGACAAAGCAATTTGATATGGATCAACTAACTCACAAAGTTGAAAGACATCATCTTTCATAATTAATTTACCGTTTCCATCCTGAACAACCTCAACACGACCTTTAAGTTTTATTTTCACTATGAATAATCAATCAACTATTAAATAATCCTTTTTAAAGCAAGGAGTGTATGTATAATAAACTTGACAACTTCAAACTCATTAAAGGTTGATCATTTAACACAAACTCCATTGTTATATGTCTTCCTACCCTTCCTATATTTTTTAGTATGAAATACATGCCTATTGATGAAATACTCATTGTACCTCTTCACATTTCTTTTAAAACCCAAGCTTAGTAAAGATAAGTCACTTTGACATTTCCTCCTAATTGATGAAACTGTTACTTGAAGTATAACCATTAATAGTTAATGAGAAATGTAAAACGAAATCAAGTATCCAGAGAGATAAGAATAATTAAACAGTAGTTACATGTGTTTTGAACAACGTAAAAAATTGTTCATCGTGTAATCGAAAGATTTAGGATTCAGTTAATTACGAGTTTTGAAACAGTAAAAATTAACTATGTTGCTTATGGGGAATTCAATAATATATCATTTTATGATATTATAAGAGATGAATTATTTAAAAATAACAATATGTTAAGTAATATACTGAATAAAATGATTTAGTTCATCGCAGTTAAATAACACATAATTATATGCTTGTCTGAATTTTATTTTTAACAAATATCTTTCCCTTATAATATTTTTTGGTACGGGTCATCCAAGATTAGAGAATTTTTACAAGTCTCTTCTTAAAGACACTTCCTTATCATTTTCATGTCTTGGAACGCGGTTGATTTTTATTCTTAATTAAGACTCGAAATAATATGAAATAAATATTGAGATATCTTCAATAATGTTGGCATCAAATATTGAAACCTCAATATGCGCCTTGTTTATTTCATCATTTGTAATATCCAACATAATTATTCTACCAGTAACTTTATCTGTCATTCTGTTAGTAAAAATATCTGTCATCGTATAATTTATCTTTTTTGAAGCCCTCTGTAGTACCCTTCATAATTCCCTTGATGTTTACCGATGGATTTTTTTGATTTTTTTTAATTTTATTGTCGATATTTACCGACGAATACAGGGTTGAAAAATTACATTGATAAAGGTCATTGCAATATATTCACAGAAAGATTTTGTTGGTGTTTCCATTTATATTTGCTAATTTTTTGGTAGTGTTCTAAACCTAATTCGAATAAGTTAAGAAATTTTCTTAAGAAATATAAACATAACTATTTTTAATTTAATCGTTGTTGAATCAGATTGAGATTGAGTATATTTTACATGTCTAGTTCTATAAGAGATCAACTTGTTGTAACCAATTGGAGTTGTTGTCATCCCCGAATTAGAATCAAAGTCTGTAAGTTGGAGATTGATATTTTATTTTTTTATTTATTTTCTCTGTTATTTTTTTTATTTTTTTTCTAATTTTATTTGAAATATTTATTTAATTTGAGTTTTATTAGTTAGGTTGGTTTATATTACTATTTAAAATAATCTTGTATATTATTGGTGTTCAATTATTGACATTCAAAGTTTATAAAATCAGAGTTTTTTTATATATAATTAAAATATAATTTAAGAGTTTATTTAATTATTAAAAAATTTTATTTTATGACTATTTTTTATTTTAATATTTTATTATAATAATAATAATAACAGTAATAATAGGAGGAGGAGGAGGAGGTTGTTGATTCATATGCGCCTTTGTTAATCCGCCGCCTCGCTCTGATTCTCCTTGCTTCGTGTGGGCCAGTTGCTCTTTTCCAGGCCTTGGGTGCGTGTGAGATCGTCATCAACCTGTGCTGCTCATGCCATGCCCTTTCCGTCATAATTCTTTGCCGCTCTCCTTTCTAATTTTGTCAATGAGAAAATTGTTTTCTCGTGGGTAGCCTTGCGGTATTCCTTGATTTACGAAGCTTTCATATTTATTATGAATCTATTCATATTTACGAATCTTTCATTTTCGTGATTTCCAATCAATGTAGAAATTTCATACACATGCCACTCCTAACAAACACTTGCAAGTTATGAAATTATGATTTGTACTATTTTCTTTTTGGTATTTAACGAGTAGTAGTTGCTTGGATGATTGAAAAGACAACAAAAACATATTTCTTTCATGACTCTGAAGCTAGTTAAATGAAACAAACAAGTGTAAAATCAATTAAAATAAGTAATTAATTCAA